>NW_008352267.1:6536105-6548126 GCF_000622305.1 Nannospalax galili | reverse complement strand
CCTTCTCCATTGGTCTTTCCCTTTTCTGCTGACCTTTTTCCTCCTCTCACAGATTTCCTTCTGCCTCTGCTTGCAGGTCACATGAACTCCATATCTTTCTAGGTCCCCTTGCCTTCTCCTTAATTATTCCTTCCTTCCCTTCCATAGTCCCCTTTCTATCTTCATAACCTACACACACACACACACACACACACACACACACACACACACACGCACACACACCTTATTCAACATATAGCAAAATTGGAAAAGTTATCTAGTAAGCATGTTAGTTAGGATTATGTCAAATAATCTAAGTACATAGAAAACTGATGGTTTGTTGATCATGTAACTACCTTCCCTACTTCTTCTCTACCCAGTTTAGAGTGACTAAGTCAATTCCCTAGACACTCAGAGCTGAAATGAAACCTACTAAAGATATCTTCTCCCAAGGATACAATTTTAATATTGCATATGATGATGGATTCTCTAATATCTGATAATGGTAGTCTGCAGTCACCATGATTAATTTCTCTATGTTTAATCTTAAATTCTCATGCTGACTAATAACCAAAAGATCATCTGCATACTCCATATCCAGAGTGAAAGAGTAAGATGTACTATTTTTGTATTAGATGCTTTTGTATAAATGTGACCAAAATACCAGAGTAAAGACTGCAAAATAGGATAATTTAGTTTGGTTCATGGTTTCAGAACAATCTATGGTTACTCAGGCTTCTTTGATAGGAAAACAATACTGGCAGATCATGTGATGATTGGTGAAAGCTTTTCACACTGTGGTTTACAGGAACTAAAGAGCAAGTAAGAAAACAGAGACCAGGTATTATATCAAAGACATGCCCCCAAATATCATAATTCCCCACCAAAGCCTCACCATCTAAAGTTTCTCTACAAATAATACTACCAGTTGGAGACCAAGAATTTAAAACATGAGCTCAAAGGGGACACTTCATATGAAAGTGGTTAACAGCCTCTGTTCTAAGTGTGGTACATATGGCAGAAAACAGATCAGTTCTTAGTGTTGTCAGTCTTCCCCTGAACTGACCAATGTTAAGAGCCAGTTTATCTGCCTCCAGCTTTGCTAATGTATAGAAAAAAATTCAAGAGCATCCCTCTTCTATTAACAATTGAACATGAACAAATGAGAACTGCCATTACATTATGCAGATCTTGACTAAGTTTTTTCCTGCATAGGCATACCAAATCCTTTTGCATAACAAGAGAAAAATGAATTACAGTGTGTCTTCAAGAATGTATCCTTTTCTCCAGTAGAAACAACATTCTTGGTTAGTTCTCTTCTACTATTTCTTGCTTTTCAAATTATTTTTCTATTCTGCCTTGCTATCCAAATTCCTTTCTGAAATAGTACCAGGAATAAGTCGTGTGAAAAAAGAATTTCTGCTTCACAATTCTCTCTACTGTTAGATAGCAACTAATCTTAGTCCACTAGCGTTATTTTCTTTTCCAAAAGAGCAATCCTGCTCAATTGCATTACTATATAAACAAACAAACAAATAATAATTTGACCCAAATAGGTCAGAATCTTCTAGGTTAAAGCTACTGAACTTCCTTACCCACCTCTTTGCCTAAGAATGTAGATTTCCCCATTTATGTAAGAATAGATATCTATGCATGTAATTTCAGAGCTAATAGCAAAAGCCACATTTCTCTTAACAAGGGAATATTTTAGAGACATAACATAATCCTTGTGAATAAACTATCCATGAAATCCTACATAAAAATTGTAGATGCTAATGAATTCATTGGATGCAATCCTATGTTTATTGTTGATGCTATTTTTGCAGTAAATTATTTTGTGCTAGATTTGTAGGATAGATTTTTGTTTGTAATGGATTCCATTTTTAAATTTTGAAGTTTTATTTCTAGACCATCATTACTTATAAGTGTACAATTCTCAATTACCACTCATTTTTATTTCTTTCTCCATTGGGCAGTCCTCATCACTGGAACTAGATTAAACATAGATTTATAATTTTAATATGCATATTTTAATTATTGTGGAAAATTGAAAAAAATCATTGATAAAAGTAAAGGGAGGGTGAACAGTTAACTGACAGTTTCAATCTTTTAAGTGTGATATATCTTTTATTAAGTAAACGTTTTCTTTATTTTTGAGAATTTCATACATGTATGCAATGAGATATGAGCTTATCTAAATCCCATTTCCCCATCCAACTGATCGAATATCCACCATCCAACCTTATCATGGCCCCTTCCAAACCCCTGTCTTCTTTTTTTTTTTTTTTAAATGAAATAAGTCCATTTAGTGCCAACCTTATGCTCATGTATATGGGGAAAACATGAAAAACATATCAGTTGCCATACCCTCAAAAGATTATTTTCCACCAGTAACTATCCACTACTAATAGCAGCTCTGTATGGGGTGAGGTCTGAGGAACATCTACACCATCTGTGTTGGAACTGTTGCTGTCTCGATATTGTATAGGCCTTACATTGTGAATTCATGATTACAACTGCCATATGATGTCCCAGAAGAGAGCACCTCATGGCACTGTTCGCCAAACCTGAATTTTCTGTACAAATTTTAGACAGCTAAATTTTGAAAATTTTATTCCATTCAATCAAAATACCATGGCATGTATATCATCTTTAGATACTGTATCTTCTAGAATAAGCTTTCTACTTGAAATTAGCTTTCAATATAAAGATCATCTGACTGATGAAAAATTAAGTGTAACACCTAAATTTAAAACAATCATATTTTGTTTTACTATTACACATGAGCTGTAGTAACTGGAATAGTCTGCTGAAAGGTAATAACATTTATCAGTGCAGTCTATTACCTAAATGTTTAATATTTCAAGGATAAGATGTTAGTGATAAAAACTAAGCAAGCATTTGATACAAATATAATTAAGAACATAGCTATACATTGAAATATATAATTTTTATATTAATTTCTATGCTAAGCAATAAACTACAAAGTTGTTTGCACTCATATATGTCACTAGTCCCTGAAGATAAATATTGTATGCTATTGCATATTACTCATCTTTAAATTAAAATACAAGTTTACTTTGTGGTTATATTCTTATTTTCTGCTTTGAGATTTCACATATTGGTCAGGATATGAAAAAATATGTAATGCTTGTCTGTAGTCTTGAATAACCTGAATGCATCTAAAGAGTTTTACCATGCATCAAATTATTTCTTCTAGTGAATAGTGAAAAATCGCAACTCTGTGAAGAACTACCATTCAAGATTAAATGGGGAAACTACCTAAATGTTGTTCTGTGACAAAGTCCATGAGAGAAGTAAATACAGATATGAAAGATTTATTTGGCTCATCTGAGATTTCAGCATATCTTGGGGGAAGAATGCAATGGGGCCCAGTAGCTTACAACAGGCATGTTGGAGACAGAAAGAAAATTTCTCACTTTCTGACTTTCTATTTTAACTTCTTCAATTCCATCTGGACTTCCAACTTATGTGATGGTTTTTCCAATATTCCAAATAATTGGAAAAATATTCCAAATAATTCTTTCCTAAATTTTCTTTACTTTCCTGGAAATCTCCTCAGAGACTCACCGAACGCTATTCTGTATTAATTCCTAGGCTAGTATCAAAATAAAATCAAGTTGATAATCACGATTGTCTATCACAAATACCAAAATGCCAGCACTCAAGAGCACAAAAAGGAAGAAAGGAACAGGAAGGAAAGAATAAAAGAAGGAACAAAGGAATAAAAGAAAAAATTTAAAAAACATTTGCAGATGTTTTTAAGCTTGTAAAAACTTAGTTCAAATACTGTATTAGTTACTTTTTGTTGCTGTGATGATGCACCGTGACCAAAGGAACTTACAAAAAGAAGAGTTTATTTGAGCTTGTGGTTCCAGAGGGTGAGTCTGTCAAGGCAGAGATCGATGGCAGCAGAGGTGAGTAGAGCAGAAAACTGAGTGATTACATCTTTAATCAGGTACAGAAAGCAGAGAGCATCACAAAATCTGGCAAGGCTTAAGAGCTCTTAAAGCTCAGCCCAGTGATAGCTGCCTCCAGGAAGCTCACACCTAAAAACTCTCAAAACAGTGCCAACAAATGGGGACAAAGTGTCCAAATACTTGGAATCTTTGGGAGAACATTCTCATTTAAACCACCACACCTACTTTGCCATTAAACAGCTGTGCATATAACTTCAATTTTTGATCCCCTTTTCTATTATGAATTTTGCAGCAAGCAAAACATGGAATTATAATTTTAATTTATGCGGTTTTAGTGTTTTATAAATTATTGATGAAGTTGTGCATGAGATAAACATGCTCCTTAACCTAGCCTTACTGATACTAGGTGTACTGAAGAAAATTGTTATATTATTTTTATTAACATGGTTTACAGGTAATGTAAACCACATGTTTCATACTTTACAATTACTCAATCAGTGAAAAAATAAAATTCATAGCAAATATTGGTGTTTAAAATAATTCACTGATGCCAGCTTAAAGCTAACTGTAGTTTCAAAGGAGAAAACTATGGCTCAAAGATTTCAGATCAATAACTTTTTTTCATGAAGTCAAATATCATTAAAACAAAACTCTCCAAACACCGAAATTACTCTTGAGTAGAACATAAGCTCTTCACAGCCTATTAGCTTTTGAAGAAGCAGGCTTGCTAAGAAAAAAAATACTATGCCAAGGAAAGTTACTTGCATTTCTGTACTACATGATTCTAACAATGCAGATTCAGTATTCATTCTGAACATAATTTTCCTATAAAACATTTAAAAAGCCTCATTATTCACAGTGATGTTGACCTTTGTCTTTTCTTAACTGAAGCATTTCATATTAGCTTCCAATTATATCACATAGTGAATTTGTTATTTTGTACTTTTTATTTCCATACTGAGTTCCCTGTAAATTAGATCTAACTTTTATTATTGTAAAGACTTTCCAGAGTGCATCATACAATACTCTCAAAATCATAGTTATATTCTTTTTATGCAGTGGCTATATTAGCTACATATACCTTTTGTCTTTCCAGTTTGAAATTAATTCTCTGCAATCCTCAATTTTGCTTTATCATAAGTACTGAGCCCCTCAAGGCAATTTGGTTCAGTGAGGGATAGGTCAATGTCACTGTTTTGAAGCTTCAATCAAATGCATATGATCCATTTAAAGCAAACTCTTCATTTCATCAATTGTTTGTAAATATAATTGAAAATATAACTGGGTAAAGTAGATTACTTGGACAAAGTAAGGCAAAAAAGAGCTCTAAAGAAGAAGCAAATGTAGGTTAGTAAAATATTTTATTTTCAGATACCTTCTCTTTAAAATATTTTATTAGCATTGCTTTCTTTAAGAAATAACATGATTATATTGAAAGACTTTGTGTAGGTTGGGAAATTTATAAAGAAAGGAAAGATAAACTCACATGATAGAAACAGTGACACATTTCATATTACTGTTGAAGCTTAGAAGTACAGTTCTGTTAGTAAGCAATATTCAAATATTTTAGTAGACATATAATTTCAAATTTATATTCTAAGATATAGTTGCATATTTTAGTTACAGTTATGTAAATTAACAATATTCAAATATCTTAGTAGACATATAGAATTTCAAATTTATATTCTAAGATATAATTTTATATTTTAGTTTGAGAATTATATGACTTTAGTTATTACAGCACTTTTTATTTCTTTTTGTAACTTCCTGTGTGTTTAATCTCTAGTAGTTCAATTAGGGCATAGGTGGAGGCAGTTGGAAGCCATAGAATAGTAGAAAATAATGGAAACTTTTTTGGTGCCTGGTAATGGAAAGGTGAAACATCAAGGTCTGGATACCCAGGAGTGAAGAACACAGCTGGGCCTCAGTTAATGTGGGAGGTCCATTTCAGAGAATCAGTCCTCCCAAGATCAGAATATGAACATTATTGATTTCTCTGACAGTTTTTTTGACAGGTTAAAACAACTATTGGTTTCAGTAATTTTAGAGTCTGGGTAAATATAGTAAATGACAGCAATAGCATAGGCGTTAAGTGGGTAGAATTGTGAATGTTGACTTTATTGACATATACAAAGCAATGTAGTGCTTTTTGAAAGGTCTATTGGCTGTATCTTGTTAAAGACAACTTGTACTCAGAAAACATTTATTAAGAGGTTCAGTATTTATGTCTTGGATTAAGTGGAAGCATGATTTTAGCCTATTTAGGTATCAGGTACCAATGACATTAACACCTTGAGGTAGTCAACCTCCACTTTACTCAAACAGCTCCAATATGAATCATTCCATTACAGGATTTTCTAACTTTCCAGGATTGAAATCCAGATGGAAGGTTCCACGACACAGCTTATATCCTGCATGCCCACAAAGACAGCATCACAGATGATCTGAATCCTGGCCATGGTCTCATAGAGCTGAAACTGTATACAGCTGAACTTTTCCTGAAGTGGTCACAGGAGAAATCCGTATAGGTCTTTCCTGAAATAAATACGCACTTCATCATCTCTGATGGATGTTTGATAGGAATAGTCTTTCAGAATTCTGAGATGCTGTTGAAAAATATTTTCTATTGTCTGATATAAAGCATTCAGCTGTTTAGCAACTATGCTACCTTAGCAAAAATTTTCTTCCCTTTTGGACTGGGATGACCACCCTTCATGTCCTCCCATATTGACCACTTCTTAAAAAATAAATAATTTAATGAGAATTTCATACTTGCATATAAGGTGTTTTAATCAAATCCATGCCCCCTCCCTCCCCTCCAATTCCTCCCATATCTCCCCATCACTTTTTTCTGATAACTTCATGTACTCTTTCTTCTATTTATTTATTTTTTTATGGGGCATTTGGATACTCTAACATTCCCCCTTCTGAAGAAGTAGTCCTAAAATATTTTAAGGATTAAATAAAAGCTCCAAAATATTTTCCACAGTTTTAGCCTTCAGAACGAAGTAGGTTGGCAAGAGGCCCAAGGACATTGTGAGTTTTAGCTGAGAAACTGGCTACTTTTCTTTGGAGTCTTTTTAAGCCAATCCCTACTTCCTATTCTTATCACACTATCCTCTGAAGAGGTTACCCAAATTGCCAATAGAGAATCAGGATTAGACTGTTCTGGTTTCTTCCATTCTGAAGAGGGATGCAGGGTGAGGCAATTGGAGTGGCCCATCAGTGGGTCTATCTAAAAGACTCCCAAATTGCATAACTCTTATCTTGAGGGGGAAAAGAAAGTCTTTGAATTGTGAATAGGAAATGTGAAGGAGAAGTAAAGGCAAGAGTAATTAGCATTACAAGTTCTAGACAAGGGACTAGAAAAAAGTCAGAACAGGGCAATTTTCAAATGTTCATGTGAGAGTCCATTGGAATTTTGTGACAAGGGCTTCCAAAAGCATCCCTCTGTTGTGTTCTTCTTCATTTTTTCTTTTGTCTTCCAAGGCATACTCTAGAGTGATGGATTCAGGATTTGCATTTAGGTATTTTGATAGGTATTGGAGTGGTTAGAATCAGTGTCAGTTCCCTCTCAAAGGCTTCTAGATAGGGGGAGAAAACAAATTTATCCATCATTTTAGAACAATAGTTGGTTGTCTCCCTTAGCTACAGGTGGGCAGTATATTATTGGAGACCGAGATTTGATATCTTACATGTGAGCATCGCTTTCTGGTTAGGAACAAAATCATTGATGAGAAATAATTGTCTAAATAACTTTTTATATAGACTTAAGCCTAATGTCTGGTAATTATAATCCCTTGAACTCTTAAAGAAATATATTGATGACTTTGCTCTTTGGTTATACTTTCCTTTTGGGTGTTTTAGACCATACCATTGACCTAAATAAATTAATTTATTTTTACGCTTAAGGTCATTCGAGGATGGGAGGAGCTCCTGGCTCCTTTCTTTTACCAGTTCTATCTACGCAAAGATAAGTCAGAGGTCCTACTCCACAATGTCTGGCTTCACTTGGAAGCATGAATGAGATGTTTCCTCTGAGTTGACCCTCATCTTTGTGGACTGGACACTGGTTAAAGTCCATCTTGTGGGGTCTCCATGGCCTCCTTGAACAAGAGGACTGTTGACTTAACACAGTTACAGGACATTTTGAGAGAGGTTCCATAGTCTTCTAGAACTTAGTCAACTTTGGAGGGCAAGTAGCAAACATTGATCTTTTAAGTCCTTCTGACCACATTAGTATAGGCCTCAAACTATGGCTGTTATACATGCAATAAAGTTAGTTCCACCAGTCTGGTACTTTTAATTATCAAGTGCTATGTAGATAAGGCTTGGGTAAAAAATCAAATATTCTCAGATAAAATTTGACTAGATATATATTTTGTTCCTTAAACTAGTTGATTAAACTATGACCATAGACATTTTAAGATTATGAATATATTATTTTTAATCATTAAATTTTTAATAACTACATGACTAGAAGAAGCATTTCAGTACAGATTTAACATACTCAGTAACACATTCCAGAGCAAGAGTATATCTCTTTCACAAGTGGGTGCAAGTTTCTAAGTTCACAGTTGACTTAATACAGTTATACAATAGTATAAACACAGTATAAGCCCTGTAAGACATAAAATTGAATGAGTTTTTAATCTTTAAAAAAGATGTCAATTTCATTTTAAAACATATTGTTCCTTTCAAGAAGACTCATTATTTTTGCTATTAACGCTGAGATGTTGGCGCATGAATCTCTAATCTGTATGTATTTGATTATTACTAGTCATAATCGGTTGCACTTGGATCCTTGGCTCCTGTGTATGTCTATAAATATGGGGTGCGCAGGGATCCCGGGGCACCAGCTGCTAGCGTGGTGCCGGTCCCCTGCACGCACCTGGAAGGCGGTGGGTCCCGCAGCGCGTCTGCTCTGCATTGCTGGTGGGCCCCTGCTTCTCTGCTGCTTCTCCGCTGTGGGTCCCTCTGCTACCGGGGCTGGCCCGGTCGAGTTCTGCCCTAATTTCACCCATGCACTTCCTCGAGATGCGAAATCCACCGGCCGTTGGATCACGTGGGAAGGTGCAGGGTGGCTAAAGCTGGGTTTCTGTGAGTCGATGACGGAAGGATAGTGCCCCCTGGGGAGACTGGATCATAGGCAGTAAGACACAGGACTCAGCTCTGATCTCAGTGATACAGCTACTTTTTTCTCCTGACTCTGCTTGGCTCCAAGTCTTGGTGATCCAGCTCCAATTATTGAGGAAAAACCAGGACACTTTATACCGTGGGGGTGGTAGTAAAAACCTTAGCTGATAGGTACTTTTAGGATGCCCCATTTACATGTGGCAGTAAGCTCCTGCCAGGCTGCCAGACTGCCTGAAAAAATCACACAGGAAAGGCTGGCAGTTTCCAGAGCCGGAGGCCATGTTTCTGTGATGGCTGCTTCAAAAGATGAGTCAGGAAGATGCCGGGAAGGCACCCTGCTGAAAAAGGAGTCTCTGCATTTGAATCTGAGCCAGTGGGCCTTCCGGACATGGAGAAACTGCTACTTTACACAGCAGGAGTCCCCAACATATAAAGTCATCGGGTAGATTTCAATGGTAATGTTTATCACCTCTACTAATTAGCATGACATAAATTTCCATACTTCCTCCTCAAATATAATACATTTTTTAAATTTGTTGATTTTCTGTGTTGTGTGTGTGTGTGTGTATCACACAGAACATCCCAAACCATCTTATTCGACTATACACCCATTTCCCAGATGGCACCCTCCCATAGCCTCCCTCCCCCCACTGGAGCTCTTATACTCTGATATCCCTGCTACTGTCTGCTGTGTTGTTGGCTGCCCCAGCCATTCCCCACTACTTGCCCTTCTGGGGGATCCAGTCAACCTATCTAGAGGTCTTTTTTTTAGGAGGGTCAGCTGTTCCTCTTCTAGCAGCAATCAGTTGTCAGTTCTCCTTTAGATAAGATTGGGGTCTGCTGTTCATTTCCCCAGTTATATGCTGGATTACTATCGGGGATTCCCTTTGGGCACCCTGGCCAAATCTCAAAAGAAGGTATCTCCTATCTGACATTGTTGCTTGTTATATAGCCTGTAGCCATGCATATGGACTCTTAAGAAATTATATTGGCCCCTTTAATACTTGGTTATACTTTCCTTTTGGTTGTTTAAGGCCATACAGTTGGCCCAGATAAACCAATTTATTTTTACTCTTAAGGTCTTTTGAGGATCACTTCTCAGGGGCACATGGGCTTGGGAGGAGCCCCTGGATCATTTCTTTTACCAGTTTTGCCTATGTGAAGATAAGTCAAATGTCCTGCTTGACCATGGTTGGTTTTGCTTGGAAGCATGGAGGAAGTGATTCCTCTGTGTTTACCATCCTCTTTGTAGACTGGACATGGATTCAAGTCCATCTGGTGGGGTCTTCTCGACCTCCTTGATCAAGAGGACAGGTGACCCACCACAGTTACAGGACATTTTGAGAGATACTCATAGTCCCCTGGAACTTGTTGACCTAGGAGGGCAAGGAGCAAAAACTGTCCTTTGTGTCCGCCTAACCAATTTAGTATAAGCCTCAAAGTATGTCTGTTAAACATCCAACAAGGTTAGTTCCACCAGTCTGGTACTTTTAATTACTGTGTGTCACGTAGATAAATCTTGGGCAAAGACCAATTTTTCTCACATAAACATTACCTAGACATATATTTCTTGATCTACTATATATAATTTGTCAGTAGGTTGTAGGAGTAATGTGGTTCCCTCTGATTTTGAAAACTAGCTAGGCATTATTTTTCTCTGGCATTGTCTCACCCCTCCACAATAGTTTTCCCACTTAAGGTGCCCCCATTTCCCCCCTTTCTCCCTTAGTAATATCCTTCTCCTATGGTCCTACCTCTCTTGATCTCCTACTTTCCCCTTATCCCCTAGGTTCCTTGTATACCCTTCCCTCCCCCATCCCTTAAACTAACCCAATTTTCATCCATTATCTCTCTTATTAAGGCCTGTTTCTTATTGTTCTTCTCTTCCATGTTGTTCCTTTTCCTTTACCTCCCTTTATTTATGTATATCAAACCATCCCTGTATCTCTGGGATAAAGCTGACTTGCTCATGGTGGATGATTTTTTGATGTGTGTCTGTATGCAGTTTGCAAGTATCTTGTTGAGAATTTTTGCATTTATGTTCATTAAGGATACGGGTCTATAGTTTTCGTTTTGGATTGTATCTTTACCTGACTTTGGTATTAGAGTGATCCTGGATTCATAGAAGGAATTTGGAAGTTCTCCCTCCATTTCTATCTTTTTGAATAAATTAAGAAGTATTGGATATAGATCTTCTTTAAATGTCTGATAGAATTCTGCTGTAAATCCATCTGGTCCTGGGATCTTTTTAGTCGGGCTTTTTTGTATGAGTGTTTCAATTTCTTTTTTTTGTAATGGGTCTGTTTAAGCTCTTAATCTCTTCTTGGTTTAGTTTTGGTGATTCCCATGACTTTAGATATCCGTCCATTTCTTTTAGTTTTTCAAATTTAGTAGCATATAGATTTTTAAAGTATTCTCTTATCATATTCTGTATCTTTCTGGTGTCCACTGTAATGTTTCCCCTTTCATCTCTGATTTTGTTGATTTGGAGGTGCTCTCTTTTTCTTTTGGCTTAATCTCTTCTTGGTTTAGTTTTGGTGATTCCCATGACTTTAGATATCCGTCCATTTCTTTTAGTTTTTCAAATTTAGTAGCATATAGATTTTTAAAGTATTCTCTTATCATATTCTGTATCTTTCTGGTGTCCACTGTAATGTTTCCCCTTTCATCTCTGATTTTGTTGATTTGGAGGTGCTCTCTTTTTCTTTTGGCTAACTGGGATAGCGGTCTGTCAATCTTGTTTATCTTTTCAAAGAACCAGCTCTTGGAATTGATTCTTTCTATTGTTTTATTTGTTTCAATTTCATTAATTTCTGCCCTGATTTTTGTTATTTCTTCTTATCTGCTGGGTTTAATTTGTTGTTACTTTTCAAGTGTCTTGACTTGCAATGTTAAATCATTTATTTGTGTTCATTCTGATTTTTTGATGTAGGCACTTAGACCTATAAAGTTCCCTCTAAGGACA
>NW_008352267.1:6526503-6535485 GCF_000622305.1 Nannospalax galili | reverse complement strand
TGTCCCAGAGGTTTTGTTGTGTTGTATTGTCCTTTTCATGTAGTTCCAGGAATACTTTTATTTCTTTCTTAATTTCTCTTTTGACCCATTCATCATTCAGGAATGTGTTGTTTACTCTCCATGTGTTCGTGTGGTGATTAAGGCTTCCTCTGGTGTTGACTGTAAGCTTTACTGCATTGTGGTCTGATAGAATGCATGGAATTATTTCAATGTTTTTGTATTTATTGAGGTTTGTTTTGTGCCCCAGTATATGGTGGATTTTGGAGAAGGTTCCCTGGGGTGCTGAGTAGAAAGTATGTCCTTTGGTGCTTGGGTGGAATACGCCAAAGATGTCTATTAAGTTCATTTGATATATGGTATTGTTTAATTCAGTTGTCCCTTTGTTAACACTCTGCCTTGTTGACCTATCTAATGGAGATAGTGGGGTATTGAAGTCCCCTACTATTAATGATTTGGGATTAATCTGGGTCTTAAAGTCCTGTAGTGTTGCTTTTATGAACTTGGGTGCACCAGAATTTGGTGAATATATGTTCATGATTGTAATATCTTCTTGATTTGTTCCTTTGATCAGAATGAAGTGTTCCTCTTCATCTCTTCTGATTATTTTTAGTTTAAAGTCTATTTTGTCAGGTATTATAATTGCTACACCTGCTTTTTTCCTAGTACCATTTGCTTGGTATATTTTTTTTTTCATCCTTTCAGTTTCAGATAGTGTCTGTCCCTGAAAGTGAGATGAGTTTCTTACAGATAACAAAAAGATGGATTTTGTTTCTTAACCTGTGCACCTAGTCTGTGTCTTCTGACTGGGGAGTTCAGTTCATTAATGTTTAAAGTGATTAATGAAAGATGAGTGTTGAATCCTGTCTTTTTTTTCTATTTACATTTGTGATGTAGCTGTACTTTTCCACAGTTATACCATCATTGAATTTTTTTCTGCAACCCCTTGGGTAGACTTATTCCTTTCTTTAGCTCTTTGTATTGCTTCCAGAATGCTCTGAAGGGCAAGTTTTGTGGACAAGAATTCCTTGAGCCTATTTATGTCATTTATTTCCCCTTCAGCTATAATAGATATTTTGGCTGGGTATAGTAATCTGGGTTAGCATATGTGGTCATTTAAAACTGGGAATACTTGGTCCAGGCTCTTCTGGCTTTCATAGTTTGCACTGAAATGTCAGCTGTAATCCTAATGGGTTTTCCTTTATATGTGACTTGTTGTTTCTCTTTTGCAGCTTTCAGAATTGTCCCTTCATTTTTTATGTTTAGTGTTTTTACTACGATATGCTGTGGGGAGTTTCTTTTCTGGTCCTCTCTGTTTGGTGTTCTATATGCTTCCTGCACTTGGTGGATAATTTTCTGTAGATTTGGGAGACATTCTTGTGTGATTGAATTTAAAATATCACCCATTTCTTTGTTCTTTCTTCTCTGTCCATAATTTATAGGTTTTGCCTTTTAATGCTGTCCTAAAATTCCTGCATATTCCTTTCCGTGAGTTTTTAAACTATTCCATTCTTGTGATTTCTTAAATTTTTCATAGTCTTTGCTTGAGTGGTCTAGTTCTTCCACTTTATCTTTCAGTCTTGATACCCTGTTTTCCATTTCATTCATCTTATTGGTGAGGCTTTCTCCTGTCATTCCTAATTGGCTTGTTGAATGTTTCACTTCCTTCTTCATTTCAGCCTGAGTATTCTTCAATATTTTTAACTCTTTTCTGAATTCATTCAGAAGTTTATTCCTGTCTTCCTTCAGTTATTTGTTTTTTTTTTTTTTTGTTTGTGTGTTCTTTAAATTCACTGAATTCTTTTATCATTTTTATAGTTGTCCATTTGAGTTCCATGTCCTACATTATCTCTAGGTGTTTCTCGTTGTACTTCTCTAGAGGACTATTGTTATTTGTTGGGGATATGTTATTTTTGTTTTTTATGTCATTATTTTTTTTCTCTGTGATTTTGACATGTGAATTTATTTGGTAGTTTCTGATTTATGTGTGAGACTCAAGCCTTCAAGTTTAGGTCTGCTTCTTTTTGTGAACTTTATGTGTCTTTGTGGTTTATTTTTGGGCATGAAAAGCTGGCTCCTCTAAGCTTCCAGTTCTCTCTTTGGATTTTATATTCGAGTGGCCAGATTGCTTTTTTCTTCAGGAGTTCCTACAGAGGCTCAAGGCAAATGTGGATCAGATGCTCTCAGTCTTTCTCCTAATGTCTGGATCCCTCCTGGATAGATTTTGGCCTCAGAAATTTGGGGTTTGACTACCTTGGGAACTGGGCCCAGGAAAGATGCTGGTCTAGGGCAGCTGGTGGTCATGCCACCCAGAGATGAAGGGCCACTGGGGACTGTACAGAGAAGCTGGTTTGGTTGGATGCAAAGGACCAGGAAGAGGAACGGTCAGCCCCTGCGTCCAAGAAAGAGGCTGGTGAGTTGTGCAGACCCAGGGAGGCCAAGGGAGGTTAGGGCATTGCCAGGCCCAGAGCACCCCTGGGGACCTGAGAAGGAACTGATTTTGTCTGGATTCAAAGGATCAGGCAGATGTTGTGGTTCCCCAGGTGTCTGGGGTGCCAAGACAAGGAATGAGACAGGACCCAGGCTAGGAGGAGAGACCATCTGGGGAGATGGGAGGGTCATCTAGACTGGGGGAGTCAAGTCACAGAGTGTCTGACAGACCTACCCTGGAGAGGGAGGCCTGCAGGTGGGTGAGAGGTCTGCAGATTGTGCAGTCCCAGGGAAGTAGAGGAAGGTGAGGGTGGGTCCAGGACCAGAAGCAGTCCACCTGGAAACTGAGAAGGAACTGAGTTGCTCTGGATGCAAAGGATCAAGAAGCAGTGGTGGTTCCCCAGGTGTCTGGGGCACTAAGACAAGGAATAGGAAAGGACCAAAGCTAGGAAGAGAGAAGAGCAGGGGAGACGGGAGGGTGATTGAGGTTGGGGGAGTCAAGGCATAGATGGCCTAATCGACTTACCCTGAAGAGAGAGGCCTGCAGGTCGGAAAGCTAGGTGTATATTATTTTTGTTTCATCCTTTATATATCATATCAACCTAAACAGACCTTCCTCTCTTGCTTAGATTTTCTCATTTTTTTCTATTTTGGAAAGTATCTCCATTCCCATATCCTTTTAACATCTTTTACGTTCCCATTTTCTTTTTTTAAAAAAAATAATTATGAGACATAATAACATTAATAAATAAATTTTCCATCTGTTTTAAGACTTTTTTTTTCCCTGGGGATGCTAAGCAATGCTTATTCTCTTTCAAGGTTCTAGTGTTGAGATAGTGTATAATTAAAGTTTTACTGGGGAACCAATGAATTTATTGAGCTTACTAACTGAGATAACTGGGAGGTTGCTGAGGTATAGGTATGACCTGAGGGTATGCACACTGGAAAGCCTTTACCCAGCATGGGTCATGTCTTCTCTTCCTAGTCTTACCCAGATTATATACTTCATTCGTCCCCAAATCCAGAAGTCCACGTTTGACTAGGGTCAAATTACATACAGTTGGCTGGGAAGAGTGGCTGGATTATGCAGTGAAGGTCCAATGACCATGCTTGACCATCTTTAATGAATGGGCACAACTGTTAACAAGCCCAATTGTGAGGATGTTTAGTGAACAGGATCAGCAGAAATTGTGATGATGGTAGTTTTTTCATGCATAATGGACTGTTGTATAGCATCATCTTATTAAAAGGACCTGGAATTTAAAAGAATTTTGTGCTAGGAGGTACATATGAGGGAGAATATAGGTGATTTGTTTTTCTGAGCCTGTGTTACTTCTCTTAGTATAACAGTTTCTAGATCCATCCGTTTACCTGCAGATTTCGTTATTTCATCTTTCTTTACTGCTGAATAGAACTCAATTGTGTAAATGTACCACATTTTTTTAACCACTCATCAGTTCAGGGGGCACTTAGGTTGCTTCCATCTCTTAGCTATTGTGAAAAGAGGAGCAACAAACATGGTTATACAAGTGTCTCTAAAATAGGATGAGTCCTTTGGGTATATGCCAAGAAGCAGTATAACCAGGTCATATGGTAGGCTAATTTTTAGTATTTTAAGAGTTCTCCACACTGTTTTCCATAGAGGTTGCACAAGTTTGCAATCCCACCAGCAGTGAATGAGCATTCCCCTTTCTCCACATGCTGGGCAGCACTTGGTATCATTTGTTCTCTTCATTTTTGCTAGTCTGATTGGGGTAAGGGGATACCTTAGGGTGGTTTAATTTGCATTTCCCTAATTACTAATAATACTGAACACTTTTTGAGATATTTCTTAGCCATCTTTATTTCTTCATTAGAGAACTTTCTGTTTAGATCTTTAGCCCAACTTTTCATTGGGTCATTTGGTTTCTCAATTCTTTGTTGTTGAGTTCTTTATATATTCTAGATGTTAAACCCCTGTCAGATGTGCCACCGGTGAAGATTTTTTACCATTCTGTCGGTTTTCTCTTCTATTTTTTGATTGTTTCTTTTGCTGTACAGAAGCTTTTAAGTTTAATTAGTTCCCACTTGTTTATTGCTGACCATAATTGCTAAGCAACTGCTGTCTGATGTAGAAAATCCTTTCCTACAGCTATATATTGTAAGTTGCTGCCAATATTTTCTTCTAATAGTTTTAGGGTTTCCAGTTTCACATTGAGGTCTCTGATCCATTTGGAATTGACATTTGTGCAAGGTGAAAGATAAGGATCTAGTTTCATTCTTCTGTAGGTGAAGATCCAGTTTTGACAGCACCATTTGTTGAAGATCCAGTTTTTCCTCCATCCCCCATATGTGTGCTCATTTCTTCTCTTTAAGCACCCCAGTGAACCCTCAGGACCCGGGGCTTTCTCAGACCTACCTTGGTAAGTCTCGTTTCCCTCACCCCCTTTTGCTATGACATGAGGCTCTCAGCTGCCAGGTCTCTTGAGTGCTTCTGGGAGCCTTTCTAGACCTTTACAGCACTCAGACCTGCATGAATTGCTAGTGTCCTTTTACCTCAAGACCAGCAATCTCTACCAACCTGATCTATCAATCAACTCTTTATCTGACAACTTCCCAGCACAATCTGCTGTTCCAGAACCCTGACAAGTCAAACACGAAATCTCAACTCAGAAGTTACAACTATCTTTAGCTTAATTGAGACCGCTTCTTACACTCAACTTGCACATCAACATAATGTAGCCCGAAAAATCTTAACACCATGCATCACCCAGATGGGCCATATCTTGACAAGTCAGGGAAACAGCAAACAAAGATACATACAAATAACTACTAAACAAAGAAGAAATCACCTACCCATAGCAGGAAACACTAGCAAAGACACAAGTCCAGATGACTAGGTCCCATTGAAAAAACACAAACAAATAAACAACCAAGATAATATGTCTGCTACCAAAATTAGTATCCACACTGTAATGTGCTCTAAGAATGACAACTTAGTGGAGGCAGAAGTCAATAGTTTCAAATAGTAATTATAAATATGTTCAAGTAACTCACAGAGGATATGAAGAAAAGATTGAATTAAGATTGTAAAAATGCAGAGATTGAATGAAATAATTAACATAATTCAAATCACAAAATTAAAACTACACAGACATAGAGTCTCTGAGGAAATGACAAACTTGTATAAAATTTGAAATAAAAAACTCAGGAACTCAAAAACTAAATGATGCAAAAGTGTAGCATGAAATTATGGGAAAGTCAACTTCAGCAGTTGAAAATATAATTGAATTTCCAGATTTGGTTTGGAAAGATATGGAAGAACAGAGTTAAGGTTGAATTTCTGTACCAATGACACTATTAAGCTCTGATTTTCATGATGCAAACATGATGTCACAGATGTATCATAACACACAGAATCTCTTAGTAAAAAGACTGAACATCAGTAAAAATATAGGGCTTTCTTAACACTATATCTAATTTGTTCACAATATATAAAAAATAAAATATTAAATAGAATAACTTATTTGCCACTGATAGTTGTAGAGAGCATAAAAGATCACCTTGCTTAAATGATGTCCTTGGTTTGTAACTGTAAGAGGTAGGAAATATAAAGATTTGGATGTCAGTTTTTGTTTAAGTATTTAATAAAATTATCTCTGTTTCTTTTCTTGGAAACATTTTATTTATTGATTCAACTTGATTGTCTCAGATAAATATTGACCTAACATTCTTTATAAAATTTAAAAATCAATTTTGGTCATTTTTTAATTTTTCTAGTCCTTTTTTAGGTTTATTTGTCCAATGTATTATAGTATAAAACAGTTAATAACATTTTCTTATAATCTTTTAAATATCACCTGGTTATTAGTGAAGCAATTGTTTAATCCTATGTGCTGAATTCTAATTCAATTACAACTATTTCACCTTCCTTTTTCTATTAGAAAAGTTCAAAAGACTGGCATCATATAAAAATGTTTCTTTTTTAAATCAAACACAAAATTAAGATTCTGTACCTTCAAATGGTGCAAGGAAGTTTTCTATGAGTCATTAAGTGTCCCGTGCTATCGTCTCGCCAGCAAGAACGACGCGGCACACTCAGGATCCTTCTGCAGAAAAGCTTTAATGCATCTTGAGAGGGAGAGCATAAGCTTACAGGGCGAAGACCCCGAATGTCGGAAACCCAGCCCTTATATAGGTTAGTAAGCCCGTCTTGGACGTGGCAACTCTTGATTGGTCGCAAACTCATCAGCCCATATCACGCCACGAGGTAGGCAGAGACTAGAAGGTGGAAAATTACTTCGGGCATGCGTACTGACTTATTTACTGCTCAGCATGAACCGGATGTGAGCGCCATCTTGTAATGGCATCTGCAGGGATGGCAGGTGGCTCCCCACATCTCCCTCTTTTTACTTTATATGAAGCAAATAGATTTCCCAAAATGAGAGGGTAGAGACAGTGGTCGAACCTCCCAGTTAAAATCTTGATCAGACCATGTATGGGAGTCATCCCTAGGTCTACTCTGGAGCCCAGGATACTCCCAACCTGTCCTCTGCCGTTTTTCTGGGAAAGGGAAACTCGGGCAGGCAACCCTTATGCGGAACGACATGTCTCTCAGCGGGACAATGACCCCCTGTGCGATACCTTATTCAACAACCCTCTTTGGGTGCTGTGTAGGACACTTTGCCCAGTGCAATGAACCTAGGTTCCGGGCGTGCAAGAGCTGTCTTGTCAGCAATCTATTGCTTGAGCATAGTCAACCACACGTCAGTGGAAGCCCCATGTTCCAGGGCCGCAAGTGCATGCACAATAACCACCTTGTCTCGCTTATTTTGGGTTCTGAGTCGACAGACCATCCATAGGAGAAATACCAGTCCGCAGCAGATGGCCATGCCAAACATTCCCACTCCCACCCATTCCTTGAAGTAGGAAACAACTAAAGAGATCCAAGATGACAGTCCCTCGTTGAAGGGAAGATCAAGACGTGTGGAGTTGATCTGGAGTACGGCCGTCCTCAGTTCGCAGAGCGTCTGCTCAAATTCAGAAGTCCAATTCTGCAAAATGTACTGAGAAAGGCTCTTAAATAGATTAGCTGCTCTAGTAAAATTTTCATATGGGATAGAAGTAATACATAGGCCAGGGAGCTTCTGCACACACCCCAGCTGTGCCATTTGCCATGAAATATCCAACTGCTCTTGTACTAGATCAATGCGTTGATTGACCAACATAAGGCCTCCTTGTATTTGAGTATTAGCGGAGGTCTGCTTATCTATAGCCAGAAATACTGTGGCGGACAAATCATTAATGCTCTGTGCAGCTTGCACTGAACTGGACAGAGCAAGGGCAGAGGCTGTAACTGATGCCGCAACTGCAGTGGTAGCAATTATAGCCACAACAATGGCTGAGATCCCGAAATCTCTTCTCTGTCTAGATAATGACATGCTATTGGGGGCCTCTACCGGAACAGGTACAAAACGTGGCATTCGGGTCACTATCGCAATGGGGAACCTCTCAGCATCCCAGCATAAGGTGTAATAACAGTCCCCCTCCCCACATTCCAGCCTAGCTTCAACATGGCTTTTGTTGCTAACAATCCAAATAAATGGTGGCCAAACACAGACAGGGGTGGTAGCATAATTTTCATAGGCAAAGGTCTTATATTTAATATCAGTGGTGGTCCAACGACCTGATCCTGAACTCTTGCCTGATGAGAGTTGTTTGCCAAAATTTCCCTGCCAATTATATTCTAACTGTCCTAGCTCTCCCATGCCTCCTTTTAACATGGCCAGGGGTGAAAGGTCTGTACAGCTTCCATTAACTCCACAGAGCAACCACTGATCAAAAGGGTTTGTGTTAGCTTGGTCGGGGTCCATGACAGTAAAATTTGATCCTCTCCCTATAGTTGGAGAAAAAGAGAACAGGCCTTCCAGGGCCCACATGGCATCCCTGGATTGGCACCCCGTCCATGGCAAGGCCAATCCTTTATCTTGTCGGCCAGTACAAAACGGGGCCAATTTTGGTTGAATCGGTGGGGCAGAAGTTTTATTAGTAGTGGGAGACCGTGGCCACCACCCATAGAGTACTGTGGCATTTGCCACGATGTTAAAGGCTTTGCCACCAACCGTGGCTTCTTTCAACCATGCTGAAGAAAGATTTCCTAGTATAATACAGGGGCTGCTAAAATTATTTCCTTCTACTAGAAAACACAGACTTCCCTTAAGGGGTATAGTCCTGTTTTCCATAAGCTCCTCAATCTGCTCATCTCGGGGTAGATAGGCAAGGCCTAAATTTTTATTAGTTACAAAGAATCTGGGGTAAACTTGGGCATTATACATCACCAGCATAGGCAGCGGGAAGGTTGACATGATACCCCAGCGTGGTTCCCCTTAAACGAGCCCGACTTCGATTGTCAGGATCATCAGCAGAAGGGGCCTACTCATCTTTACTGGGTGGCTGGGTTGTATGCCTTTCTTGATCCAACAAGATTCGGGTGAGTCTTTCAGGGACCCAAAAAGGATTTTCTTCATTCTGTGGAAAAACACAAACAGCTCCCCTGGATCTTATTAGAATAGGATC
>NW_008352267.1:6487982-6525167 GCF_000622305.1 Nannospalax galili | reverse complement strand
GCTAAATCATTGCCAAGGGCCATTGGTCCAGGGAGGCCCGAATGGGTCCTAATATGTGTAATATAAAAGGGTGTACTCCTCTTAAATAAACAATCTTGTATTTTCTGAAAAAGGGCAGCCACCCTGCTGGTTGGTTTTATAACACCAGCTGTCTCTAGCACAGCAACTGCATTAACTACATAGGATGAGTCAGAAATAATATTAAGAGGACCTGAAAACTTTTGAAGAACCTCCAACACAACCAGACATTCTACTATTTGAGGAGAGGTTTCTGCATATTGTCGTGAGAACACCTTGGAACCCATGACATATGCCCCCTTCCCATTCTTGGAGCCATCTGTATATATCATCAATCCCTCTTTCAGTGGAATGGGAGATGTAACTCGGGGAAAGACTACAGGATGGAGGGCTGCAAACTGCAGCAAAGGATGCCTTGGATAGTGATTATCAATTCTCCCCGAGAAGGTGGTAACTAGTATGGCCCAGTCATTTGAGGTGGCAGCTAATGTTTGCACCTGAGAGGAATTATAGGGGACCAAGATAGATGTAGGGTGCTTGCCAAAGTGTTCTATAGCCAATTTTAAGCCTTTAAGTGCAAGTTGAGCTATAGCCGTGGGGTACCAGTCAATTATTTTTTGGGGGGAAGCGTTCGGGTGAACCCATAACAGGGGTCCTTCCTGCCATAAAACCGCAGTGGGCAGCTTTCTTGTTTTAAAAACATAGAGACAAAAAGGTTGAGAGCTGTTAATGCGACGTAACTGTGCTTTCTCTATTGCCTCCTCTACTAGGAGGAGTGCTGTTTCCGCAGCAGGGGTCAAGGATCGAGGGGAAGTAATATGGGTGTCCCCCTCCAAAATGTCAAAAAGAGGTTTTAAATCCGCTGTGGGAATTTTGAGAAATGGGCGAAGCCAATTAATATCTCCCAATAATTTTTGGAAATCATTTAAAGTGCACAAATCTTTTCTATAAATTTTTATCTTTTGTGGACGAATCACATCAGGGAGAATAACAGTGCCCAGGAATTGGCCTGTATCAGAAAACTGGACCTTTTCAGTGGCGACTTGAAGTCCCCAGTATTGCAAAGCTTTCACCAGCTGTGGGTAAGCTTTTTCAAGGGTCTCTCGCTCTTGATGACACATGAGCACATCATCCATGTAATGAATAATAGTTATCGCAGGAAATTTTTCTCTAATAGGCTTTAGAGCCTCCTGTACATACAGTTGACATATGGTGGGACTGTTGGCCATCCCTTGAGGCAGCACTCTCCATTGAAATCTCTTATCTGGCTCCATATGATTAATTGAAGGGATGGTAAAAGCAAAGCGCTGCCTGTCAGAGACATGCAGGGGGATAGAAAAGAAGCAGTCCTTTATATCTATAATGATTAAGTTCCAATCCTTAGGCAGAGCAGAGAGGACCGGAAGTCCCCGCTGCACTGCCCCAAGGGGATACATTTGCTCATTAATAGCTCTTAGGTCATGTAATAACCTCCATTTTCCAGATTTCTTTTTTATCACAAAAATCGGGGTATTCCAAGGGGAGGTAGATGGCTCTATATGCCCCAAAGCCAGCTGCTCAGTGACCAGATCAGTTACTGCAGCCAATTTTTCGGAGGTCAAAGGCCACTGAGCAACCCACACCTGAGCCTCCGTTTTCCATGGTATGGGCCGTACTGCCTCAGTGGCACCTAGGAAAAACCCAGGCCTTGTCTGCCTTGATTTGGGTTGGGTGCTATGGGTTCTGTACACCCCTGTTCACAACACCCCAGCCCTTTTCCTCTCTCATACCCCATTTTCTTCATAATTTGGATTGCTTGTGGTGAATATTCATTGGACAGAGTAAGCCCGAGGTCGTGCATAACATCCCGTCCCCATAGGTTGACAGGTAAAGGGAGGACTGGATGATATCTTTCTTCCTCATACTTCGCTACTTCCTCATCTAGCTCCGCCTCCTCCTCCGGGTCAAGGCTCTCGTCCTCAGAGCTCCCGGGTCTTCCTGAACTACTTAATTGCAGAGCCTTTAGTTCTCGGACAGGGTATATTCTAGTCCCTTTTTCCGGCCTCTCGACAGGCAAAGAATCTCTAGGCTCTTTAAAATACGCTCCCTTGTCAACAGACCTTCCGGGAGGGCCATTTTCCTTATTTGGGGCCCGTTTCTTTTTTCGTGCACCTAACCTCTCACTGCGTTCAGTTTCTGACATGCTATCCTGGACTTCCTCAAGAACATTTCGACTTTCCGCCACAACGGCCTGGCATGTTTTATACAACAAAACTATAAGTGTTCCCAGAATGATAACCAATGCCTCAAAGCTACCTTTCCAAGGCTGAAACAGGTTCAAGCCAAAGTCCAGAAAAAACATACCTCTCTGAACGTCCTTACCTGCAATTCTGAATCCTCCTTGAACTCAAGGGGTCTCCGATGGTGCTGACGATGGTTTGGTCGAATTCCCGGGTCTCAGCACCAGTTGTCCCGCGCTATCGTCTCGCCAGCAAGAACGACGCGGCACACTCAGGATCCTTCTGCAGAAATGCTTTAATGCATCTTGAGAGGGAGAGCATAAGCTTACAGGGCGAAGACCCCGAATGTCGGAAACCCAGCCCTTATATAGGTTAGTAAGCCCGTCTTGGACGTGGCAACTCTTGATTGGTCACAAACTCATCAGCCCATATCACGCCACGAGGTAGGCAGAGACTAGAAGGTGGAAAATTACTTCGGGCATGCGTACTGACTTATTTATTGCTCAGCATGAACCGGATGTGAGCGCCATCTTGTAATGGCGTCTGCAGGGATGGCAGGCGGCTCCCCACAATTAAGTTTTCAGTATTTTCTGTATTTCTAAAGGTAATCAAGTGACCCATTTACTCCTTCAGTTGCATTCCACTTTTTCCTTCCTATGGAAAACAAAATGTAAATAAAGGACAAACAACTGGGTATTGTGATTAACACCATTAATCCTAGCACTATGGAGGCAGAGACATGCAACTCTCTATGAGATCAAGGCCAACCTGTTCTAGATTCCTTCAGTTATCAACTTCACACACTTTGCATAAGGAACGTCAATTGGAAATTTTTCTCTAGCAGATTAGCCTATGGGCATGTATGTGAGGCATTTCTTTGATTATTGTGTGAGGGACCATTCCACTGTGGATGGTACCACCCTGGGATACGTGGTCTTTGGCTGCTATGCAATGATGAGGGGGGCTAGCAATGATCAGCTGGGCAAGCCAGTAAGCAAAATCTCTCTGTGGTCTGTGCTTCAGTTCCTGTCTCCAGGTTCCTCCCATGACTTCCTGCCCTGGCTTATCTCAACAAATTGTGATCAGAAATTGTAAACCAATTAAACCCTTTCCTCCCAAAGCTCATTTTGGCCCATGTTTTATCACAGCAAAAGAAGCAAACTAGGACATTGCACTATCAAGAATATATTTGATGGCTATTCATTAAAGTAACATCAAATTCTGATTAAGCTTCCACTTTTCTATATTTGATGCCATTCTTCTATTATGCAATTTTCAAAGCAATATTGGAATTTTATACTAAAACAGACTACAGAGAAGTTTTAGATGTTATTTAATTTTCAAAAGTCTGTGTTTTTGTATTGTAACTTTAAAGACAAAATATTTGGTACATGTGATTTGGTTACTATTTGCACTTTTGCCTATGTGTTTACTTTTATTTTGTACATTCCTTATGCACCAAAATGAAATTATTCTTGCTCATTTTTTTTTCACTTTATACCCTCCATTATTAGCAAAATGATGTCTCGTTTGATTTCTGAACTATATTTAGAATCATGAGCAGCTGGCTCTCAGCATCAGACACTAACAGCTTACACACTAGCTTTACATCACAGGAGCCCTGCAGGGGAAGCCAAGAAGCATGCAACTATTTCTTGTAAGGCATAGTTTCTTCTCTCTTTAACCAATTAGGGCCTGAATATTTCTGAACTTTGTTACATTTGAGAATTTTCCAAGTATCTCAGCAAGGCTAGAATGGCTGGTTATTTCCTTTTTGGAAAGGAGCAGGAAATTACCAGCAGTGGAAAGAGGGTTTTGGAGGGGTCACAGTGCTTTCTTGGGCAAAGCAATATCAGGTCTGACATCTGAAACAACACAAAGTCTGTACCCTTTTAGACAGCTCACACTTTCCTGAAAATCAGGAAAAGAACATTTTACTCATCTCTTATCAGCTGCTGGCTCTCAGAAATAGAAACAATCGAAAGAGAAGCAATTACAGAGAACCTGTTTGCTGGATATTCTTCCTACCTCCTCAAGGACTTTTCTGCTGAACACAGACATTGAATCAAGAAAACGTGATCCATAAAATTATTCCCTCAATTCAATTTTTGAACTATGTTATTGCACAAATCTGTTTCAATTTTAAATTAAAATGTGATGCACACATCCAGCATGATGGCTTTATTAATAAAGGGTGCTATGTTGACATATGTGGTTGCCAGCTGTGGCTGCTCTCCTCTGGCTATGTCCACTGTCCTGCTCTCTTAGTTCCTCTGATCAGTCATCCGGTCTGGATCCCAGGACTGGTGAGGAGTCTGCACCAGCATCGCAGCATTCAGACACAGAAGACCAGGTTCAGTGACACAGATCTGCTTTATTGCAGGAAAGTATGGGCTTATATAAGGGTAATAGTCCAATCATAACACAGCATATGGGATCCCTTATTAGCATGGCAGACTAGTATCCTATTACAATCTGGCGGGCCAGATATCCTATTAGCATGATAAATTTCAGTTTCTCCAAGTTTCATATACCTGGAAACCGTGTGACTTACATAGTTTTCTCTCTGATAAGAAACAGGAAGCACTGCATTCCAGCATGATAGGTATGTAAGGCAAAAGGCAAAATCAGTCACAAGATTTTCCACAACAGACATACCCTAGTAAGAATAATAAAGGTTGTATGACCTGATATATAAATATATGCCAGTCAAAGATCATGCCAATTGCTGTTTATTTCATATTTTAAAGCACTATAAAATCATTGGGGTTGTTTTTAATGTTCCCAAACTTTATTGCAAGTCATTATTCAAGAGATAGTGACTCACTGTTTAATAACTCTTCTGATATGTTCTAATTCTCTTTACATCAAAATTATAGGCAGGCATGGTTGTCCTCACCTTTAATCCCAACATTAGGGAGGCAGAGGCAAGTAGATAGAGGCAGGCAGATCTCTTTGAAATCAAGGCCAGCCTGCTCTATAAAGTGAGTTTCAGGACAGCTGGAGCTACAAGGAAACCATTTCAATAGGCAAATACATGCAAATATATTCAAATAAATAATACTCCTCTCTCTCTCCCCCTCTTGGAACTCACCTGGATACCACCTCCCTAAGGAAATAGTTCTTTGGTATTTGAAAATGATTTGCAAGCAATCAAGGGAGAAAAGAAATCAATATTCCCACCCAGTTGTAGTGCTTATAATCCACACTGACCTTCCTGGCTAGAGATTCCTGATGGTGCAAGAATAGGAGGAAATTCCTGCCTAGTACTATAAACCAGATAACTGTCTGTACTTGGAAAGGTTATACACCCTAGAGGAGTATATATTACTACATTTTCCTAAACCAACATCGTTTTTAACTGTATTCTAAATACTTATAGTACCCACAGATAAATGTAGCTTTCAACCCTCATAGAAGAAGCTACATTTTAGCAGATGAATACTATTACAGAAGTCCACAACTGATCACATTGCAGAGAATAAGTAACCTTTTAGTGCCCATCCTCAATTAAATTATCTACAATGCATCACTTATACCTACGGTTTAGGGACCATCATTGTATAAGAGCTGAAAAGATTGTAAGAGACACAGGACCAGAATATCTGTTGTTACATAATGTCTCCTAGACAGGACATGGAAGTTGTATTCATGATATCTCAACAATATGATTGCTGTGGTGGTTTGAATGAGAATGTCCCCCATGGGATCCATGCATTTGAACATTTTGCCCCCTGTTGGTATTACAGTTTTAGGAGTTTTTTCCTGAGATGTGACCTTGCTAAAGAAAGCACAACACTGGGGTCAGACTTTGAGAGTTCTTTGTCTTGCTAGATTTCCAGTCACTCTCTGCCTGATTAAAGACATGATCTCTCAGTTTTCTGCTCTGACCAATTCTTGCCACCATGTCTCCCCCACCATTATGGACTCTCCTTTGGAAGCGTTTGCCAAATAAGCTCTTACTTCTATAATTTTCCTTGCTCATGGAACATAAAAGTAGCTAATACAGAAGTTCATATCAGCTAATAAGATTTTGCTGTGATGAATCTATGTGGGGTTTTTGAGGAATGTGGAAGAGTTGAAAACTTGTGCTAGAAAAGTAGTTGAACGCTGTAAGAAGAGCTTAAGGGACTTTTCTAGTAAGAGACTGGAGGAAAATAGTGAGTTCTGAGAGCACAGTATTTCCAGAGGGAAAAACGGACGTAAGCAATAATTGGAATAAGTTAGCAAAGCATTCAGCTATACTCTGCCACCAGCCTAAGAACTTGCCTGAGGCTAAGTTGAAAAGTAATGAACTAATTTTTCTGGTGGGTAGAAATTTCAAGTCAGCTAATGTCGAAATGGCAACATGACTATTCATAGTGAATATTATGCAGCTCTAGAATGAAAATAGCAAGTGGGGCACAAAAAATACTGAATGTACAGTTTGAAGAGCAAGAGAGTATTGGGAAGCTTAATAATGTTAGAGCCAAGGTGTGTGCTGAAGGAGAGGCTCTCTTTGATAAGGTGCTTAGAACCATTAAGGAGATGTCCATAGATTTGTACTCAATGGGAAGAATTCCTTCAGCGTGAGACCACACCTAGCTAAGCCTTCAACTAATGAAAAGAAAATACTAGAATGGTTTTCTGCTCCTAGAAAACTGCAACCCACAAAGATGCTGTCAATGTGGATAAAGCAGGCAAAAGTCCATCACAAGCTCATAGCAGAATTTGGCAGTATCCATGTGGTGCCGACTTTAGAGGCATTCTGGGTGTAGGAGTGAAGGGGTCATCATTTCTTCCTCTGTGATTTTGGGGAGCTTCTGAGCCCAGCAGTGTGCAGCAAGGGAGTCTCTGTATAAAGAAGGCCATGATGGGACAGGAGGACCCAAGAGGCCATTGCATGAAGCTGTGAAGTTGAACCCTGATTGGCAGTGGAGACCCAGGACTTTAGTGATATTAAACCTATGAGATATCTGCCATTGAGAGCTATATATAGTAAGTTGTTCTCTCTCTCTCTCTCTCTCTCTCTCTCTCTCTCTCTGTCTGTCTCTCTCTCTCTCTCTCAGTGTTGTACACAGCAAAGCTGGAGGGGCTGAGCCATCTAAGCCTTTTGGAAATAAATCCCAGAAGTCAGGACATGAAGCTTCTAAATTTTGTGTTTATCCTGCTGATAGTCTTGTGATCCAGTGTTTTCTTACTATGTCCTCATTCTTTCTTTTTAAATGGGAATACATATTCAGTTCCACTTTATGTTGGAAGTTTGTAATTTGTCTTTTGATTTTGCAAGGGCTTATATTTAATGAACTTCTTTGAGTCTCTGAAGAGACTTTGGATTCTGAAGTTTTGAATTGCAGAGAGACTGGTAAAGAGTATGGGGACATTTGAAGGTCACTAAATGTGTTTTGCATTATATATGTCTTGAGCCTTATGGGGGCTGGTGAGTGGAATGTGGTTTGAATTAGAATGTCCCCAACAAGCTACAAGTATTTGGACATTTTTGTTCCTAGATGGTGGTGCTATTTGAGGAGGTGTGGCCTTCCTAAGAAACAAGTCATTGGGGGTTGGACTTCATGAGTTCTTAAGCCTTGCCAGATTTCCAGTTTCACTGTTTCCTGTGCCTGCTTTAAGATGTGATTGGGTTCTGTGACAACTGCATCCTGCTGTCATACCTCCCTCATAATTATGGACTCTTCCCCTGGAATCATAAGCCTAATAAAGTCTTACTTCTTTATAAGATGCCTTGGTCATGGTGTCTGTATTAGTCAGGGTTCTCCAAAGAAACATAACTGTTAGAATGAATATATATGTGTAGAGATTTATCAGCTTAGCTCAAACTATCATGTCTAAGTTGTCTAACAATGGCTGCACCACATAGGAGAGGCTGAAAATCTGTAGCCGCTCAACCCACGAGGCTGGATGTCTCAGTAGTCCCAATCTGGTGCTGCAGGTCTGATGAATTCCAAATGATCAGTTAGTCTCCAGTCTACAGCAGCAAGACAAACTCACCAGTGAGAGAGAAGGCAAGCAGCAAGAAGCCAGGTGTTCTTCTCCATCGTGGCCTTTTATATGGACTGCCATCAGAAGGTAACACCCACATTTAAGGTGTGTCTTACATCTTAAGATGATCCAATTAATAAGATTTCTCTCATTTCATTTAATCCCAGCTCCAGTAAAGTTGACATCCAGGATTAGCCCTCACAAGTCCACCACTTGTCAACTGGACACCCAATAGCATCTCTCTATGTCATGCTTAATTTTCAAATGAAGACTATGTTGAGGTCATAATTTCACCTAATATGATATGACTATTCCATCATAAAATGACCAATGCATTATATATCTTAGAGTAGGTGATAAGGTCTTTGAGGAATGCTTAGCCCTTTAGTATCTTGTAACCCAATATAATCATATAGCTTCACAACAATTAACCACTTAACACTTATCTCAATTACACATTCAAAAAAGAATAATACATGTATCTGCTTAACATATGTGTATACAGGCAGAAGCCTATTCTTAACCAAATAGGACAAAAATACTCATGTCAAAAACAATCTACATTTCTGCAACTGGTCACATGGCCTAAGTTGGTATTTGTAGCTACTTTCTTCTACTACCCATTCTGCATTTCCTCCACCATCAGCAAGCACCTCTGCAGGTCTTGACTCTTTCCCTCGAGGAGTGACCATACTTTCATCCCTGAAGGGTCTGGGCCATTTGTTGTCCTGTCAGGATTGGGTTGTTGCAGTTTCCCATTAACCTTCATCACAGGACATGGTGCTGTAGCTATGGCTTTAAGAGGCCATTCCATCATTATATCAAGCCTGCTGCTTCAGGATGGTGGGGAACACGGTAAGACCAATGGATTCCTTAACCATGGGCCCATTGTTACACTTCTTTGGCTGTGAAGTGTGTTCCCTGGTCAGAAGTGATGCTGTGCAGAATACCGTGATGGTGGATAAGGCATTCTGTAAGTCCCTGGATGGTAGTTTTGGCAGAAGCATTACATGCAGGAAAGGCAAATCCATATCCAGAATAAGTGTCTATTCTGGTAAGGACAAAACATTGTCCCCTCCAAGATGGAAGTGGTCCAATGTTGTCAACCTACCATCAGGTTGCAGGCTGGTCACCACAGGGAACAGTGCCATATCGGAGGCACAGTGTTTGTTTCTGCTGTTAGCAGTTCTGGCACTCAGCAGCAGCTGTAGCCAGGTCAGCCTTTTTGAGTGTGAGTCCATGCTGTTGAGTCCATGTCCATGCATAACCTCCATCTCTGCCACCGTAGCCACTTTGTTCATGGGCCCATTGAACAATAACAGGTATAGCTGAAGAAAGAGGCTGACAATCCACAGAGCAGGTCATCTGATCTACTTGATTATTGAACTCATCTTCTGCTGAAGCCACCTTTTGATGAGAATTTACATGAGACACAAGTTTGTTCACATCGTTTGCCCATTTGGAAAGATCTATCCACATACTTTTTCCCCAAATGTCTTTCTCACCAATTTTCCAATCATGCTCCTTACAAGTCCCTGACCATCCAGCCAAACTGTTGGCTACAGCCCATGAATCAGTATATAATTGCACTTCTGGCCATTTCTCCTTCCAAGAAAAATGCATGAGCATGTGCACTTCCTGAAGTTCTGACCACTGTGAGGACTTTCCTTCCCCAGTGACCTTCAGGGTTGTTCCAAACATTGGCTATAAGCCACAGCTGTAAACCAAGCCCCAGTCTTCTCTTCCTCAGTCAACCAATCATAGGGCACACCCCATGAAGTCATAGTTGTAGGTTTGAGAAAAGGAGGCATCATAATAGGAGGAGGAACCATAGGTATTTGGGCAACTTCTTCATCTAACTTGCTTGTGCCCTCTGGGCCTGCTCAGGCCTGATAATGTATATACCACTTCCATTTGATAATTGATTGTTGCTGTGCATGGCTTACTTTATGGCTTGGGGGGGTCACATAAGTCCCAGCTCATGAAGGGCAGCTCCGGTTGCATGGTGACTTGGTGGCCCATTGTCAGACATTCAGTTTCTGCTAAGGCCCAATAGCGGGCTAAGAGCTATCTCTCAAAGGGAGAATAGTTGTCTATAGATGAAGGCAAAGCCTTACTCCAAAATCCCAATGGCCTCCTCTGTGATTCCCCTATGGGGGCCTGCCAGAGTCTCCAAACAAAATCTTTATCTGTCACTGATACCTCAAGTACCATCGGGTCTTCTGGATCATATGCTCCAAGGGGCAGTGCAGCTTGTACAGCAGCCTTGACATGTTGAAGAGCCCTTTCCTGTTCCAGACCCCACTCAAAGGAAGGGCCTTCTGACTCACTTGATATATGGATTGTAGTAAAACACCCAGATGAGGAATGTGCTGTCTCCAGAATCCAAACAAGCTCACCATGTGTTTTGCTTCTTTCTTGGTGGAGGGAGGGGCCAAGCAGAACAACTTATTCTTCACCTTAGAAGAAATGTCTCTGCATGCTCCACACCACTGAACCCCTAGAAATTTCACTGAGGTAGAAGACCATTGAATTTTGGTTGGGTTTATTTCCTATCCTATCATGCGCATGTGCTTTAGCAACAACTACAGACTGTCTGCTACCTCCTGCTCACTGGATCCAATCAGCAAAACATTATCAATATAGTCAACCAGTGTGATATTATGTGGAAGAGTCAGGCAATCAATATCCCTTACAACCAAGTTATGGCACAATGCTGGAGAGTTAATACACCCTTGAGGCAGGACAGTAAAGGTATTCTCTTGGCCTTGCCAGATGAAAGAAAATCATTTCTGGTGGTCCTTATAGACTGGTATTGAGAAGGAAGCATTTTCCAAATCAATAGCTGCATACCAGGTACCAGGAGATGTAGTAATCTGTTCAAGTAAGGAACACACATCTGGTATAGCAGCTGCAATTTGAGTCACTACTTGATTAAGTTTTCGATAGTCAACTGTCATTCTCCATGACCCATCTGTCTTCTTCACAAGCCTAATATGAAAGTTAAAGGGAGATGATATGGGAATCACCACCCCTGCATCTTTCAAATCCTTGATGGTAGCACTAATTTCTGCAGTCCTTCCAGGGATGTGACACTGTTTTTGGTTCACTATTTTCCCTGGCAGAAGCAATTCCAGTGGTTTCGATTTGGCCTTTCCAACCCCTATAGCCCTCATTCCACAGGTCAGGGAAAGAATGTGGGGATTCTGCCAATTCCTAAGCATATCTATCCGAATTATACATTCTGGTACTGGGGAAATAACCACAGGATGAGTTAGGGGACCCATTGGACCCACTGTCAGTCAGACTTCAGCCAAAACTCCATTTATCTGGAAGGCCACAATGGTTTTTACAGTCTTCTGGAATCAGTGTCAACTCAGAACCAGTATCCAATAGGCCATGGAAAGTCAGATTATTTCCTTTCCCCAAATGTACTAAAAGGACTCAGGTCCATCTGAGAAAGGATGGGTGAGAAGCGAGCAGCATAACTTTTTGTTACTATAACAAGGTCTTTCCTTAAGGGTACCTGTCCTTCCCTTCATTCAAGGAGTTCTGGGTCTGTAAACTGTCTCAAGTCTGGAAAATGGTTGCCTTAGAGAGATTCTCTATTGCTATGATCCAATACTGACTTCCTGTCATTCATCCTAGAGCTATTCTGCTTATACAGATCAAATAAAAACTTAGTAGGCTTCTTATGTATGTGGTCCATGAAAACACCACGATTGATTAGCCAGGTCCATTTGAGTCATGCCATTGTAGGTATTGTTTTTCCTTTGCTGCCCATTACAATAAGCATGCTCACCTTGTATTTGGTAATTCAATACAGCCACCTGACCCCTACTCCGAGGTCCTATTACACCTATTATGTTTACATTTAATTTATGCAATTGGGCAGCAGGATTGCCAACTGTAAGATTTGGCATTAGGAAAAGAGCAAAAACAAAGCTCTTCAAATGTTCTGGTGTCTCACTACTTTCTATCTTATAAAAGCAGTAAAAGGCATGTGCTCTGGGCCCTCCCATTTTGGAGGATTTGGTGTTGCACTGCGAATCTACTCGAGCATACCAATTTGCCTGAGCCTTACAATCCCTTTATCAACACTAAGCCAAGGGATATCAAGTATCTCCAGCTCTGTCAGTAGGCCATCTTTTGATAAATATCTCAGCTGACCAATCAAATAAACTTTTAATACCCTTTTTAACTGCATGAGCTTATATATTAAACCTAGAATCTCCAGTCAGTGGGCCCATGTCAATAAACTCAGCCTGATCCAATTTTTTGTTCCTTCCACCATTACCCCATACCTTTAAAATCAATTCCTAGACATATTGATTAGACTTCTGCTTGAAAGAATTAGCAAATTCACTAAGTTCTTTAGTGGTGTAGTGCACCTCCTCATGGACCACACTTTCTATCTCTCCTCTAGGGGCCTGCTTAGATTTGAGTCTGGTTATAGGTCTAGAGGCAACAACAACTGGGCCCTGGGAACAGCAGCTTTGTCTTGTTGAATGGGAGTAGCTTCCTCAATGGGATTAGCTTCCTCAGCAAGGGTGGGGAGTATGGGTCTACTGAGGGTGAGGAGATTAATTCAGCAGGTGAAGCAAATGATTCAGAGTCTGAGGATTCAAAATTCTCAGCCTCCTCAGGGTTCTCCCACACATCTCCATCCCATGTGTCAGGATTCCAATCTTTCCCTACCAATGCCCTCACCTTTACTGCTGACACCCTTCAAGGCTGGGAGTTAAATTTGCATTATAGGTCAGCCAAATGTATAATAAAGGTTCCAGCTTGATTTTCTGCAGCTTTAGCTCTCTGGCTGCCAGAGAGAAGATTCTCTTCCAGGGCACACTTGGAAGCTTTTAAATTGTTGATTTGAATGGAGCTTGTCAATTTTATCGTTAAGCTCTTTGTTTATCTTCATCACTTTATCCAGAGATGCTAGAAGTAACCAGCCAGCATCATTTTTCTTATTTTTCATGTATAGAGTCACTAAATTTTTTGCTCTTCACAAGAGGTGAGTTAGGAGATTCAAATGCATCTATCTCCATAATTGTTTCAAATAGTCTTCACCATGGATTTTCAGTGCTCTTCAAGCTATCTGAAGACTCTGAGTTGGAGAGCCTGGTACAAATACCAAGCCCATTAAAGAAATTCATCCTTTCAATTCTGTTTCTCTAGAACCACTCCTGGTACCACAAAATGAATTAGTCAGGGTTCTCCAAAGAAACAGAACCGGTAGAATGAATATGTAAGAAATTTATCAGCTTGGCTTACAGGATAGAGTTCAAGTACTTCAACAATGGTTGCACCACACTGGAGTGGATGAGAATCCACTGTTGCTCAGTCCACAAGGCTGGATGTCTCAGTAGTCCCAATCTGGTGCTGAAGGTCTGACGAATTCCAAAAGATCATCTAGTCTTCAGGCAAGCAGCAAGAAGCCAGGTGTTCTCCGCTGCTGCAGCCTTTTATACAGACTGCCATCAGAAGGTAACACCCACATTTAGGGAGTGTCTTCCAGCTTCAGATGATCCAATTAAGAAGATCTCTCTCATTTCAATTAATCCCAGATTTAGTCAATTTGACACGCAGGATTAGCCACCACAGTATCTATCACAGCATAAAAGGTAACTAATACATTTTACTAAACAAGACCTTCACACAGACAACACCATTCAACATGCCAACATGTTTGGGGCCATGAAACAAGTCCCATTCCTACAAGAAGAGCGAGAATCAAACAATTTCTGATGAAAAAGAGAGAGAGAGGATTTGTTTTCTCCAGGGTCTTTTTCTCTGATGGGTTATTCAATCTTCAGTGGTCAGATGTAAACACACAAGCAACACTAAATGTATTCATTACGTTATATTCATACATACATACTTATATACATACATAAATACATACATAATTGAAGAAGCAGAGACCACAAAATTGTGAGGAAGGTGGCAATGACATGGAAGGAGTTGGAGGAGGGAGGGGGGAAGGTAGAAATTATGTAAATGCAATTTATATAATTTTAAATAAAAATTATCTAAATAATAATTAAATATTGATTTCAGAACCATGAAAGAGAATGTTTTTTTTTCAAAAATTTACCTTCATTAACACTCTGAGTTATATTTCAAGTTTCAATGACTCCTATACCCAGTCCTGAATTAATTCTTGTCACTTATATTAGTGTTAATAATTTATGTTAACAATATTCCCATTTTTCCATGAAATATTACTTTCTTCTATGTTTTTCCTTTTACAATGCCTTTCCCCACAAGTATGTTTGGTATGTTCTAGATAACATGTTGGTTTATTGAATGTAAATATTAAATGACTACATTTATTAGTTATTCTACAGTAAAACCACTTCTAGTTTTCTTAATGCTCCATAAGAAATTCTAAAATTATGGGTCACAACGAGGACAATGCCAAGAGAATATGAAGTAGAATGCATAACAAGTAGAAATACTGACATACACATATGTTATTCCTTGAATACAAAATGAACTGATGTCAGCAAGTTTGGTTTTTTGATGGTATCACTCAATTCCTGCATATTCCATTCTTGTGATTTCTTAAATTTTTCATATATATTTTAACTTTTTTTTTAAGGTCTGTTTGAGACAGGTTTTTCTTGTAGCTCCAACTGGCCTGGGACTCTCTGCATATACCAGGCTAGCCAGGATCTAACAGGGAAAGATCACCCTGCCTCTGTCCCCAAAGTGCTAGGATTAAAGGTATGGGCTACCATGCTCAGCAAGTTTTCTTTAAAAAACATTGTACTGAATTTTTATGCATTTTGTATAATATATCTTAATCATATTTAGATGCCTTTCCTTAACTACATGCCCCCATCCTTTACCAACCTCGCTGGATTTCATGCACTGGTCATATATGTTAAGGCCTATCAAATCCATTTTGCATCCCTAAATGTCCCTCAGTGTGAGTCCATCCACTGGTGCCTGGTCAACTTATCCAGTGTCACTCCCTTAAAGAAAACCATTTCTTTCTCACCCAGCAGTAATCAGTTGTCAGTAGTTCCTCAGCTAAGGTTGGGACCTCTTTCTCATTTCCCCTATGCTGGATATGTGTCTGGTTTGAGTTTTGATGGGTCTTATAGATGCTTTGACCATTTCAGCAAATTCTTCTTTTCTTTTTTTAGGTAATCTTTGAATTGAATTTTTGTGTATTTCATGTACAACATGTTCATTAAGCTTAATTGTCTTTATACCCTATTCGTCACTGGCATGCTCCCATAGCCTGCCCACTGGAATTCATACATTCTGTCATTTGTGTTAAGAACTATCTTCTCAAGTTAGCATCCCAGGATGACACTAACAGCAAGTTCTTTTTTTAAAAAAATTTTTGAGCATTCTCACATTTCATACAACAGTTCTTAATCAAATTTAGACCCCATCCCCCATCTATGCCTCCCAGTCCCCCACCAAACATCATGGATTCCACCATACATGTTAAGTCCTACAGCATTTGTTCCAAGATGCCCTTTTCTGAAAATTCATCCACTGGGGTCTAGTTAGCCTACCTAGAGATCATAAGTAATGTTTTTTCTCCCTCAGCTAGTAAATCAGTCTCCAACAGTTCCCAGACTAGGGCAGCCTCCTGCTCATTTCCCTCACTTTGCTCTGGACCCTTGTCTGATTGAGTTGGCATGGGTTCTGTGCTCCATTGCTGTGTGTTCAGATGTATAAGTTTTCACTGGCTTGAAATCCTCTGGTTCTTCATGATCATGAACTAATATTGGTTCTTACAATCTTTCTATCCCTTCTTCCTCAATGGTCTTTGAGCCATGTGTCAGTGAGGTTTAATATGGGAATCCTATCCAGGTACACACACTCTGTTGTTCCTAAAATTTTGCCAGTTATGGTCTTCTGTGTGCATTACGTGCTGATGTATAAGGAAGCTTCACTGGAAGCTGGCACTAGTGTTCCTTCTACCCCTCCCCATTCCTATGTGTTCCATGAGTCTTAGGTGTAGAGGTTTGACTGTTGATATGTGACCTAGGACAGGACATCTTTCAGACACATATTCTTTGTGTCTCACCAGTTGTGAGGTTTTGCAATAGCCTACATCTCTTACTAAAAGAAACTTCTTTGATGAGTGCTGTATGGTATACTTGTTGTAAGTATAAGTATCCTTATTCAGTACATGGTAAGAAACTTCATTTGTCTAGCGATATGATAGAGATAGGGTTTTCTCTAGAGCCTATGACTTCTCCAGCCCTGTGTATTTGACTGTGTTTATGTTACCTGGAAATTCACCCCCATTGAGAGGGCTTTAAGTCCAATTAGACAGTTGTTGATTCCTCCTCAGATAACAATATCACTACTGTACCAACAGAGGTAGTTTGCTGAGCCAGTCCTTATGATTATTAGTCCTTAAGGCCAGATTGGACTATTGATTGATTTTCTTTTTTAGCAGTTTGCTGAGCCAGTCCTTATGGTTATTAGTCCTTAGGGCCGGATTGGACTATTGATTGATTTTCTTTTTTAGCATCTTGCATATCATCCTCTAGAATGCTATGCTTCAAGTCAGTTAGTGCTTCATTTTTCCAAGTTCTGTATCCAAGTATGTCGTGTCTTCAATAGTGGGGTCTTATCTTCCAGTTTTGGGAGATAACAAAGAGCTCTGGCAATAACCCATGCTATTTTGGGAGTCTCTTGAACCATGCTAACAAATCACTGGAAGGGAGATATTGCCAGTCTGGCACTGTGTTCTTTGTGATGCAGTTTCCAGGTATACATACATATGCAATAATGTTCACAAAACATTTGTGCATTTTTCAGGGTACTGTAGAGGCAACACATTTTTCTCAGGGTCCCTAAGCCTCCAAGATCCATTCATCTCTACTGTCTCTCTGCCCCCATCAGACCTCCATCCTTCCTCCCCAGTGCAAGTGCCTCCCATTATATTCACCATCCCCCCAATAACACCCACCTCCCACCATGCGCCCTGAGTTCCCTCTTCCCCCATTACGGCCTCCTCCTTGTACCACCCTCCTCATTTTGAGTTCCCTTTTTCACATTTTTTATTGAGCTTTTGTAATTTTACATGCCCTATCCATGCCCCCCATCTCCCCACCAGACATCATGTATTCCACTATACATGTTAAGTCCCATCCAGTCAAACATTTGTAAGCAGATGTCCTTCAGTGTAAATTTGTCTGTAGAAACCTAGCAAGCCCATCTAGAGATTATATGTAAGGCATACTCTCCTTCATTTAGCAACAATCAGTTCCCAAGAGTTCTTTCTGGGTCCAGTCCACCACCCATTTCTCTCCTCCCCTCTGGGTTCTTATTTAATTGAATTGGCATGGGTCCTGTGCTTGATGCCACCATTGCCACAAGTTCACATGTGCAAGCTTCAAGTGGCCTGAATGCCTCTGCTTCTCTGTGTTCATGAACTAGCACTGCCTCTTACAATTTTTCTGCCCCCTGTTTGGCAATGGTCCCTGAGCTATAGGTGCATGAGGTTCAACACAGGAGTTCCATCTAAGGATACACACTCTGCAGTCTCTTATTTAAAACTTGGCTTTTGTTGCCTCCTGTGTGCATCACACTCTGTTGTATAAGAAAACGTTATTGGTCATAGTTTAGTGATGCATTAGTTTTCTCTCTACCCCTTGTTCCATTATGTTCCATGAGCTTTACTTGTGGATGTTCAACTGTAGATGTGTCACCTAGTACTTGGCATTCCTCAGATGTATATTTTCTGTTTCTGGTCAGTTGTAGAATTCTGTGGTAACATCCATGTGTTTCAGAAAGGAATTTCTTTGATGAGTGGTGTATGGTATACTTCTCTGTAAATATAAGGATCCAAATTTAGCATATGGTAAGAAATTTCATTTGTCTAGAGATATGAAAGAGATAGGAGCTTCTCTAGGATCGATATTCCCTCCTGCCAGGTTTATTTGGCTGAGTCACTGTGCCACTTATGATTCACTCTTAATGAGCGAGCTTAAGTTTAATTAGATAACTGTTGTTTGCCCCCCCACCCCACCCCAGATAACAGCGCTACCACTGCGTGGTAGAAATATTTTGCCATGCTGGTCGTTATGACTGTTAGGGTTTAGGCCTGGGTTGGACCCTCCATTGTTTTTCTATGTTGAGAGTTTGCATACTATCATCTAGCATTACAATAGCTAAACTTTGGGTAGAAGGCCTGCAGGTCAGTTCCTGCTCCATTCTGCTAAGTCCTATATCTGAAGCATGTCCTAGCTTCAGCAGTAGGGTTTTATCTACTAGTTCTGGGAGATAATCAAGAGGTTTGGCAATAGTCTGTGTTATGTTGGCAATCTCCCAGACCACTCTTACCAACCATTCAAAGGGAGATCTCTTCTATCAGGTAATGTGTTCCTTGTCAAGAATTTCCCAGGTATACAGATGCACTAACCTTTAGACACTGTATGGTCAGTTCAAGTTCTTAATGCAATGTATCCATTATTACCAATCTGATAGAAAACTGGTAATATTCCAATTTTGTCCAGCAGGTGGTAGCACAGACACATTGTTTATACAGTTTGCATTTCTGAGACATCAAAATGATAATCTACAGAAGCACAATATATGTGCAAACATTATCAAGGGCGCCAAACATCTTCATGAAAAAACATAATAGTAAAAATCACCTCCTTTCTCAATTATAATTTAGACTTAAATGCAATAAGGATGAATTTCAAGATATTCATTTATGTTTCAAATTATAACTATCTGGAATGATCTTTACTGCATTATGTTGTAATAAAGTTGACTTGGAGATATTATGGAATATTTTTGAGAATCTATTCTCCTTACTTAATGAGACAGATATTATACTTTGTATAGACTTCTAAAACTGTTCTGCATAATTAACATAAGGAAGAAAACAGCACTCAAATGCACTTTAGAAGGCCAAATTCTGTTCAGCATCTGCAAAAAGAATCCCTGTTATCCAAAGTAGGCTTGATCCTTAGTGCCCTAACTTAATGATATCACCTCACCATCCAACTGATTTTTCCAATCCAGTGCACTCAATGTTTTCAATCTCAACATTTCCCTTTTCCTCATTTGTTGCATCAACTCTTGTCCCATTTTACCAATATGAGTACTTAAATATGTATGGAATTTGTCTAGTCCTTTTTCTTCCTCTGTCACTTCCCTGGTCTGGTCCCACATTCTACCTAGATAACCTACTAGCATCACAAACCAGCTTCAGAATTGCCCTGTCAAAGTTAGGCCAATGGGACATACAATTTGTGCCCTGACACTTTCAAAAAATCTAAATAAAGGTTTCTAGTGTTGTTGCCAATTATTTATGAAACTTTACTTGATTAATTAAGAGAATTTGGTTAGGTGTTTGTAAATAAATAATGAATAAGTATTGGCTTTAAATATGGAAGGCAAACATTTTAAGGGAAATGAATAGTAAATAAATACAGACATGACAATTTGAGTGTATTAGAGAAGTGCATCGAATTATGAAGCATAAATAAGAAGAGGTGGTCAGAACTTCACCCTGACAAATGACAATTATGTTGAAGAATAGGCTACTGAATAATCTGGAATAGCAATTTAAAACTTATCACAGTTGTTTAAAAGGAGCTCATATACAAAAGAGGTGTAAAAAACATTGCAGAGCTGCACATTTCACATTCCCTTTTGGATCCCTGATGCATTCTGATGAAACAAAACAAAATCTTAGTGCACCCCCCCAAAAAAAATCTCAGCGCCATACAAGTTCATTTGTTAGGTTGACCCAGCTAGTTAGCCTACATTCTACCTGTACTTGTGTCTGTACTGGTTTCAGTTTTAGAGTTCATGTGCAGCTGGAACATGCAGAGACCCTGAAAGCACAGTTTCAGAATCCTCCAGTCTTCACTACTGAACAATATTAACCCTAGAAGTTGCACTGCTGAATTCAAGGTGAAAAGGTGGGGCTGTATACACTGTCCTCCATTTCTGAAGAACTCTTGAAAGTTCATGCAAAGAAGAAATCATTGTTGCCATTAGCTTAACCTACTGCATTGGCCAAAAAATAATGAAACTAGGATTAGAAAATCAATGCCCTGTAAGATAGTGTGTTCATCCTCTGACACATAATTAAGCCGAAGACTATAGCACATTACTTGCATTAATTTTTCTTTATTAAAACTTTGTTCCTAGACATGGTGACAAACTATCCTATAAAGAAACTTGTACACAGGGATTAGCAGTATTCTCAGACTTGGGCCGAGAAAATTTTTGCAGTGGGAACAGTTAATGCAAAGATTCACAGCTGTAAAAAAGGGTACATCTATATTACTCCTTCAAAATTCAGGGAACATGGTGGAAGAGAGGCAGCTAGACTGCTAAGTCAGAGGACGGGAAGGAGTGTTGGCAAATACTATCTTCTGGGCAGGCCATAACCACTGCACTCAAAACTTACTGTAGTTTTGGTTACATGCAAAAGAATTGCACAAAATTGGGTCCATCATTATTTTCTTATGCAAGGTTTTGAAACCCCACCTCAGACTGAGGAACTTTGGGTATTTAATGTGTCCTTAGGGAGGAGGCATCATTTCCTTTAATGGTTTATCAGGTAACAAGTTGCCCATGTTGAGTAAATACTTGTCCCCCAAAACTCATGAAAACCACTATAACTAAGCTCACTGGATCACAAAACAAATCAAACACAATACATCAAATTGGAAGTCGGAGCCTCCTGAGAAGGGCTTCAACAGGAGGGAGTGTGATGATTAAGATTAATGGGACATGAAGATTAAGTATCTACATGTAGGAAACTGTCAAATAGTAATTTAAAAAATATTTTGTCTGAATTATTAGGCGAAAAAAGCAAAAATAACTTAGGATGATGTATGCACATTTTATTCATAAGCCACGTTCATCAATTAACGTAGTTCTTTATGATTTAGAAATAATATATTCATGAAACGGAATATATACAGACATTTTGATGAGAAAATCTGAAAATTGGTGATATATTACTTTCAATCCTGTATTTGTATGTGGTGAAATCCATAATATAGGTTTTGTTTATCAATTATGTCTATTGTATATGCAAATTCAAATATAATTATTTAGGAATTAAAAGATGACACAGGTCCTACTTCTGCAATTGTAACAATTTGAATGAAAGCCTCAATGAAGAGTTTGTTTTGCTCGTGATACAGTCTATAAAGTCTGTTCCCAGAGATAAAAAAAGAAAATGGAAAATTGTAAACCTAGATACAGCCAATAAGTCATCAGTACTACACGGCAATGCCCAATTCCTTAGTCTGTTTAAGAACTCCTGAGATCCCCTTAAGGCACTATCTGAATCACTGAGACTGGAGGTGTGATATGGGGCACCTGAAAAAGACTGATTCAACACAAAACAAATAAAAAAATATTTTTTTTCTTTTATTAACTTCCAAATGACAAAAAGGAAAATATTCAATATCCGTTCATAATGCTCAATCATTGAAATTACCATTCAGGGTATAGACTTTAGTGGACTATCCTTGGCAACATCTCTAGTGCTCTACTGATAAAAGGAAGCAAGAAATGGGTATGGAACAGCTTATCTTAATGGTCACTAGAGTTTTTCAATATCGTTTACTGAGGATTTTTTTTTTTTTTTTGGCAAAAGTTGATTTAAAAAAATTTAATTATTTACTGGACAACAAATGGACAGAGTAACATCAACCCTCTGGTGCATGTAGACCACATGGGTGTGTGGTTTTCTTCACTCCAGTCTTCAGTAGAGGAAGATGATTTATCCTTATATTATTGCCACCTTCCCCAATTAAATCCTCTGATACAAGTAGGAGGATATATTCTGATAATATAAAGTTATGCCTCTAAGTTACATAACTATTTCTAAAGGTCATTTTTCTTGTAAATAAATCATCATCATATTCTGATGAGAGAGAGAGAGAGAGAGAGAGAGAGAGAGAGAGAGAGAATTCCTATGGAATGATACCAGACTTTGACTCCTGGTCAAAACATTCAAATGTATACATAAAACCCTCCACATGCGCATGCACTCCTTCACACAACGGTATTTATCCCCCAATAAAAGCAAAGTAAGGTCCATTACAATATGGACTATTCTGGACATATGACTTTTACTTAATGTTACAACCAAAATGTTAATCTTAATTTGTTTGCACTGTTAACAATCCTACTAGACCTTGAGCTACTCTTGTATAATGCATAAGGCTCTAACATCTCATGATAATCTCTTGCCCTTAGTCAAAAACAGTATATGAATGCGTGGGTGGATGTTTTGTATAGTCAAGAAAGCACTGCAAACAATAAGGAATATTCGTTGGAAACAATGAAAATATGTAGATTGTCTCATTTCTGTTACAAACAATAAATGGGTAAAATTGATAACACCTATTTGTATTTGTGTGGGCGCTGGTCTAGGAATCAGAAAAGGCAAAAATTTTCTCTGATTAGTTAAGGGTCTGAGGTTTACTTCCCCATTTCATGCTGTATATATTGTTCCAGTGAAAGATGAGTGAGACTTGAAAGCACAGTTCAGAGAGAATTTTGAAGAGTTGCTCAGCAGTTCAGGTTTACTTTTGGCCTAAAATGGATGCTAATATAAGGCTGATTTTTAATAGGCATAGCCTTAATTTGGCTATTAATGCATGTGCATGCATATGTGTGTGTGTGTGTGTGTGTGTGTGTGTGTTACTGAAGAGTAATACTATGACCTCGTTCACAGTAGACAAGTACTTTATCACTGATCTGTATCCCCTATCCTACTTTTACTTTGTATTTTGAGACAGAGTTTTGTTAATTTGACCACACTGGCCTTCATCCCTCTTTGTAGGTCAAGTAGTCCTTTAATTTGTAGTCTTCTTGATGAAAGCTGTGATTATAACGCTGCATCTCCAGGCCCAGTTCTAAACTAATATTTGATCTGGGTCATTGAAATTCTCATTTATCATTATTTAATGAATTTTATACTTATACATGACTTCTTCATGATATTAAGGAAAAGTGTTTATGTCATTCTTTTTAATTAAAAATGTATAGCCTGGAGTGGTGGTGCACACCTTTAATCCCAGCACTTGGGGGGCAGAGGCAGGTGGATCTCTGTGAGTTCAAGGCCAGCCTGGCCTACATAGTGAGTTCCAGGACAGCTGGGGCTACAGGGAGGCCCTGTCTCAAAAAGACCAAAACAAACAAACAAAAAAAATAGAAAGAACAATGTAATTACTGTGACTGTGAAATTTCAGTGTTAATTAAACATAATATAAAGAACATGCTTTATTCCCTACCTCCTCATCCAAGGCCATCTGTTAGTTTGCAGATATTAACCAACCTGGCTTTCTATGAGTGTGTACTTGTAACAACAACACACTAACTTAATATACAGTCCAGGTTCCATTGAACCTAAAGTAATGTTAGCTTCTCTCTGTACAGTTTGAAATGTCTACATTTTATTTTAGCTTTTAACTTATTTTTCAAGAATTTCACAAATAAATATATAGAATACATTGTGATCACATCTACACCATTACTCCCTCTCCACTTTTCCCTCTCAATATTTTATACTTGTTTTTAAAGCTACTGAGACCTATTAGTGCTTGCCAATATGTGCTTGGGCATAGGGCCAGCCATTGGAACTTGAGCAGCCTATTCAAAGAAAATTGACTGACTCTCTCTCTCTTTCTTCTCTCTCTCTCTCTCTCTCTCTCTCTCTCTCCCTATCTCTCTCTTTCAGTAGCCATTAGTTGCCAATAACTGCTCAGCTAGAAGTGGGACTTTATGAACTCTTCCTCCATCCTTGCTCATATTTTGGCAGACTACATCTTGTACAATTCTTGAGCTTAGGTTTTAATTAATTGTTTTAGGTTTCCACAAGAAAACCAAGAATTTGTCTCATTCATGTACGCTTAAATTCTTCACAAAAATGAACCTTATCAAAGTCAGTACTACAACAAATTATAACTTGTTCCTTCAAAATTTGTTATATAGCTTCATAAAGTTAATATCTACTTTTTTTTCGAGAATCAACTACACACTATTGTGTCACAGAGATGTGAGGACTGATTATTTTAAAACTTGTATCCAGGTGAACTTGCCTTTTGTGAGTAGTCTTCTAAACTGAATTCTCTTGCTTTTTTGAGATTTGGGAAGCTAATTTTCCACTACTGTCCTGATATATGCTTTATGAAAAAGCACACAAAACTTACTTATTGAACACTCTTCATATGGTATTTTTGTTATTGTTATTGTTATTGCCTTTCTCAATGCTAAAAGAAATTTAAACCATTTTTCCTAATAGACTGTTGGCTATATCAGTGGAAAGGACCAGGATAAATAGCATGGTGCTGGCACAAAAATGAACACATAGATCAGTGGAACACGTTAGAAGACCGAAACATGAGTATGTATAATCTCATCCACCCACATTTGACAAAGGTGCCAAGAATACACACTGGAGTTAAGACAGCATCTTCAATAAATGGTGCCAACAAAACTGGATATTCACCTTTAAGAGAACTGTGTTTGACCCTTATCTTTCATCCTGCACAAAGCCAACTACAAATGAATCAAAGACCTAAATATAAAACCTGAAACTGTGAAGCTTCTAGAAGAAAACAGTACCTTACAAGGTATAATTATAAGAAAGGACTTTCTAAATTGGACATCATTTACTCAGGTATTAACAACTGGGCCCTCCTTAAGCTACAAAGCTTCTGTACAGCAAAAGAAACAACCAAGGTACTGAAGAGGAAACCCACTGTGTAACACAAAATCTACACATTGGACAGAGGATTAATATCCAGAATACACAAAAAACTCAAAGTAACAAGAATATAAATGACCCAATAAAAAGATGGGTTAAGGACTTCAACAGAGTATTCTCAGGCAAAGAAATAAACATGGTTAAGAAACACCTTAAAAACTGCTCAGCATCTTTACTAATTGGAGAAATAGCAGATCAAAACCACTTTAAAGTTCATCTTACCCTCATCAGACAGCTAATATCTTGAGAACAAAAGACAACAAATGCTGGTGAGACTGTGGAGAATGGGAAATGCCCATGCACTTCTAGTAGGAATTCAAACTCATGCAACCACTATGGGAAGCAGTCTGGATAACTCTAAAATCTCAAATTGGGTCTACCATTATAACTATGGTCCAATTATACCACTTTTACATATATGCAAAAGACTAACGCTAATGCAGAGATACCTGTACATCCATGTTCATTGCTGTTCTTTTCCCAATAGCTAAGAGATGGAAACAACCTAAATGTTACTCAACTGAGGAATGAATAACGAAAATATGGTACATTTACACAATAAGTTCTATTCAGTGGTAAGAAAAGATGAAATTATGAAATTTTTAGGTAAATGAATGGAGCTAGAAACTGCCAAACTAAATGCAGTAACACAGACTCAGAAAAATAAGCGATGTATGTGTTCTCTCATTTGGGGATCCTACCACATTCCCTTATATGTATATATTCTCATGTAACAGGAGGAGCTAGAAAAATGGAAAGTAAACAAGGCGGTAAAGGGAAAGAAAGAGCTCCAAGATAGGGGGATAATAGGAAAAAGTTGTTATCGAGGAGAAATGGGGAAAATGAGAGTATAGAATTGGAAAGGCAGCGGGAAGGACAGACAAGGAGCCATGAGGGTAAAGGAAAAGAAGGACCTAAAGAGAGGGGGATAATTGGAACAGGAATTATCCAGCGGAAAATGGGGAAAGAGGGGGCACTTAAACTGGGGAGGGAGGAGGGAGGTTAGACAGGAAGAGAAAGAGGAAAGATAAAGCTTAGGTGGTGTGGAAGGCATTGGGGAAGGTATTAACTCAAAAACTACCTGAAAAATACACGTACAATAATTTCAACTTTTGTGTATGTGTATACCTGAAGGGTATATAACAAGGAGCACAGTGCCAAAAGGAGAAATCTCCCTTCAAGTTTTTGGTCAGAGTAGTCTAAGCGACTCCTGAAATAACACAGGCTATTGCCTCAATTACCTCCAGGAACTTGAAGATAGGACTCTGTTGCCAAAGATAAGACAGAATTTGGACACAGGACTTGGAACAATGGAGGTGGAACTGATTTGGAAGCTTTCTTCCTGAAGAATAGCTCTTATAGTTCTAGAGGATTCTATGCAAGCTGCTAAGGGATAAAATCAACCAGTGGTTCAAACAAGCTCTAAATCTTAATAACCATAATGACTGGCAGGGAAAACTACCTCTATTGGTGTAGTAACGGCACTGTTTTCTAGGGGATAATCAACAGCTATCTAATTGGACTTAAAGCACTTTCCAAGGGAGGGAATGTGCCACTCTCATGGGTGGCACTGTACCAGGCCAAATGCACATGGCTGGAGAGGTCATAGATCCCAGAGGAAACCCTATCTCTGTCCTATCTCTAGACAAATGAAATTTCTTACTATATGCTAAATATGAATCATTATATTTGCAGACAAGTATGTCATACTCCATTCATCAAGAAGCTTCTTTTGGCAACAGATGGAGCAAAAATATAGAGTTCCACAATTACTCAAATGCAGAGGACTCTGTTTATTAAAAGCAAAGAAAACATGAACATTATCTTAACAATGGCATTATTTTATCAATTATTAAAGTACCATTCTATTTTCTGATGGGTTTTAAACCATTTCTGTAGTGATTTGGAGAAATTTATTGATGGAGAATGTTTTATAATTAATAAAGCTCAAATGAATTATTAATAGCATGTGTTTATGCTTAAATATAAAATCTTCACATAGATTAACTCTTGACTATAATGACAAATCAAAGAGTGAGGTGTGTTCAAACAATCCTCTAAGTTATTTTTATATCATTTTCATTTTAAAATAATATGTTTATAGACATAGATAATATGAACTAAAACATTAAATGTTCTGTGACATGACTCATCAGCTTTTATTTTTACCCAAAAGCCCACTTTGTATTATTTCTCAGTAGTGAATCATGAGTGCTTCAACAATTACTGGGCTGGCAAAATATGGCTTTTGGTGTAATAGTGGCCTGAATATTATGGAAATAACCAATAACTTTCTAATTGGATTTAAGGTCTGCTTCATAAAACAAAAGCCCATACCTCACATTGATAACAGGCCTGTTACCATTGGCTAGACAGATCACAAGGCATAGGGGAGAGCCTAATACTGTTATATTTGCTGAATAGATATATTATAGCTATTCCATATAACTTATTGTTATGCTCATAGATTAATGCATCTTTCAAGTTTCCCCAGAGAAGCTTCCTTATAAAGTAGATGATGTTGTAAGAGCCAAGGTGGTGGATGATCACAAGGTAACAGTTTTCTAGACAGCAGGAAAGTTACTCATATGAACTGATAGCAATGGTGGCTGCATGTACAATATCCACGTAAACTCAAATCAAACAAAATCCCAGCTAAGACATGGGGAAGTAGGTAAGAAATCCCACCTCTACCTGAAGACCTACAAGAAACCAATGGCTATTGGAAAGGGGAGAGTCCATCTCTTTTAAGCAAGTAAGTATTGGTAGATTAACTATTGTCCAGTGGATGGAGCCACACTGAAAGACTTTTAGGAACTCAAATTTGACTCTGTAGACCGTAATACATGCGATACAGTACATGTAATTGGTCAGGGGATAATTAGGAGAGGTTCAGCAATCTTTTTTTGAACTATTTTAAGAGATTTATTTCATTATTTCATTATGTATTTATGTATTTATTTGTGAGTGTGTGTGTGTGTGTGTGTGTGTGTGTGTTTGCAAATAGTGCATGCAGGTGCCTGCAGAGGCCAGATCTGGAGTTGAAATTACAGGCAGTTGTGCTGGTGGACATAGGTGCTGGGAACTGAACTCCGATTCTCTGGAAGAGTATCAAATGTTCTTAAATACTGAGCTATTGCTCCAGTGTCCTGAATCTTACCAAGTTCTTTTGTCGATATGTTGATCACTGTGCTGTGGTTCACTTGAGAGATCAAAAAGTTTAGACACATCCCTTTATTTCATATGTTGTCTCTAAATTATTATAGGTCTTCTTAATAGCAAATAAAGCTTTAATAAATAATAGATATTTTCTTCTGATTTCTTGGAAAGCAAATTATTGATTTTATAAACAAATATTAATGATAAAATTTAAATTTGAAATCTGAAGTATCTCGTTTGCACACAAATCGCTCCATATCTTTTCAGAGGTATATAAAATTTTATTTATTCTTTGAGAAATTTCTGACAGGAAATTAAATGTATAATCAGTTCAAAATGTTCAATCTCTAAGATTTTAAAGTATCACTTTTCATATATTATGCATTTCCGTCAAATTCCACTAGATGGTGGTATGTATTAAATTTAATTCAGTTTTGTTCTGCACTGAATTCTTTGTCTCGTTGAACTACTTCTTTTTATTATTTTTTTTTATTGTTTGTGACGATAAAATTGAAAACTGGAATTATATGACTGTTACAGCTTCATTTATGGACCTCATTTACACACAGTCCTGATGAACTCAAATGATGAGAAAGCAAAAATCAGAAAGCACTGATGTCTTTGCCTTAAGAGTGCTTTTGAGCCTGATTAATGGTGTGTGACAGCTTAACAAATTTATCATAGTTCACACTCACCTTTGCTGTTATCACTTCTCCTTTTTGGTAGCTAAATAAATTATAATTGATAAATTCCCCACAAATTTTCTTTTCAAGCATACGCAGTATTTCATAACTATTGTATAATTCTGGCTAATATGTTCTTACAAAGCACAAACTTCAATATTTCTAATAAGTATTTAGTCATTATTAGTCTCTGTGCTGCAATGTTTCCTAAAATATCAAAGCAGTTTTTCATCAAGACCAACTATGGAAGAAAGGCAGGTTTCTGAAGCTATATAGAAGGTTAATTTTATTTTGATAATAATAGAACCAGAATATATTTTTCAAATTATATATAAAGGCATAGGACATTGTCCTTCAATCTGCAGTTATTTGGCCACTGAGTCTGAACTTTGCTTTCTTCTTTTACCTATTAGGCCAAGTCTTACAAGGGCCTGACAGCATCCTTAGCCTCATCTGCTGTCACCTCCTAAGTTTCTCATTGTGCCCACTGAACCCTGGCTCTATGGTGACTGAGTCCACCTTTTGATTTGTTGTGCTCTTCTTCATGATCTTGTTTATGAGACAGTCAGAGAATGCTATTTTCATAGTCTATTTTCAAATCAATTTTCATTTTTAAAAAATGAAATCTATTATGATTTCCTAAAATAAGTTCAGACCAAAAACCCTTTCTTACAACTGGAAAAAATGATGTAGTTTCATATTCTTCATAGAATTTGTAAAAATCTGTACCTATTTTGTCTTTTTACTTAAAGTTTCATGATTGCTTGTGTATTTGCTCATTTTTCATTTTATCTTTTTAGAACTTAAGCTCTAAAAGTGTACACTTTGTGTCTTGTCCAAAGTCTTATTTCCTGGTATATGCAGACCAATGAATAATCACTTATTATTAAAGAATACACATACTAAATGTAATAGAGGAATGTGTTTAAATTAGAGTAAGGTGAGCTTATATTAGGAAATATTGAAAAGCCAATATGTGTCTGTTGGGAAAGGGGTAGTTTTAGTGTTTTCTTTTAGTCTATTTTTAGATATTTTGGTTTTATTTTGTTTTACATTGTAATCGTCATTTTTTACTCAGCTGGGCCTATATAGGAGCCTTATTGAAAAATGTACTTCTCTAATTTCCTGAATGTATATGTGTGTGTGTGTGTGTGTGTGTGTGTGTGTGTGTGTGTGTGAAAAAGACAAAGTAACACCCTGACACAGAGACAACAACTGACACCAAGAGAGTCAGTTAGAAATCATAGCAAAAACCAAAGGAAATGAGAGAGGGATCGAGGGAGGAGGAGGGTAAAGGGAGAATATGAGAGGGAAGGAAGGAAAGAAGGAAAGAGGAAGGAGGAAAGAAAGAGAAAGATAATCCTACTAAGAGACATTCACTTCTATATTAACCTCACCAACCCAGAGCTCAAGGACCTTTGTAGAAGAGGAAGGTGAATGATTATAAGAGCCAGGGATGGTGTGAGACCATAAGGAAGCAGAGTCCTACAGGCTCCTGGGAAATTGTTCATACAAACTTAGAGCAATGGTGACGGCATGCACAAAACAGGTGCAAACTCAATCAAACAAAAATTAGCATAGAACTGAGGAAGAGGGCAGGAGGCCCCAACCTTAGCTGAGGAACTATTGGTAACTGATCACTGCTGGGTGAGGGAGAGTTGATATTCTTTAAGGGAGTGACACTTTAAGGGAGTGACACTAGACAAGCTGAATAGGCTTCACAGAATGAACTCACATCTAGGGACTCAATATGACTTAACATATATGACAGATTGTATGAAATCCTGTGAATTTGCTATGGGAGAGGGCAAGCAGTTAGGGGAGGGGTTCTAAATACAATTAATATGTATAAAGTACACAAAAATTCAATAAAAATATACATTGGACAGAAAGAAAGGAAGAAAATGAAAGAAAAGAAAAAAGACAGGAAGGAAGGAAGGAAGGAAAGAAGGAAGGAAGGAGGAAAAGAAGAAAAAAAAGAAAGAGAGAAAGAGAAATGAATATTGTCTTACACAGTACTGGAGCCTGCTTTCTATAACACTGATCTACGAGGCAAAGTACTAACTGATACAATAATAGTAGTTTTTTTAAAGTGTTAATCAGCCACTTTCTGATTGAACGAGAGGTCTGTTTCATAGGAGGAATTCCATGTCTGGTGGTGCAAACCTTGTAAAACAACACATAAAACAAAACAAACAAAACAAAACAAAACATGACTTGTGAGATCCTAGGGCCTAGCAGAAAACTTACTAATATTGGTTTGATAAATGTTCATGTTTTCAAACTACTACCTTCATAATAGTTATGCTTATATTGGTGGATTTATGTTACTCTCAACATTGATCAAAAAGTTTGTTTTTTTTTTTTAGTAGGCAGTACTTAATGTAGAGAAGAGATCCATCTGTATGTGGTCACAGTTCAGAGAATAAATTATTGTATTTAGCCATAGATGGCTCATCTATATCAATACCCACCCAATCAAGACTTAAGGAACACCAAGGATGAGGAGGCAGAAAGAATGTAAGAGCTGGAGAAAGGGGAGAATTGATTATGAAAATGCCACTTTTGAACATTTCAGATAATTGCACATCAATTCACAGCACCTGAGGTTGCAGTCACAAAGCCTACACAAGAAAATTCCATCATGGACAGGTGATAGGGTTCCTGAAGTCCTTCCCCAGGATGAGTAGCTACTGGAAGTTGATAGCTACTGGGCAAAAATAATCATTTTCCTTTGGGTTATGGCTACTGTTAATTCCTCCATGCCCAGAGGATGACCCCACATCCATTCATACAGACTCAGAGGGTCATTAGTATTAATAATAATGGAAACAACATTATGAAATAGGGAGGGAGATGAATTGGTGGGTCATCCTGTGAGGAGTAGGAAGGAGGTAGTTGGGGTGGGTTAGATTTAAAAAAAAACCACTGTATACATGTATGAAATTTTCAAAGAACAAATAAACATTTTATTTTTTTAAAGAAAAATAAAGAAAAAGAATTTAAGTAAAATAGAACAAATTTTTTTATTAGAGACATTTAAATCATTTATTTAAATGATCTCAAAATCAATTTCTATTCCTGAGAAGGTATTTCTTCCCTACTAAGACTTTTAAAAGCACATTTAATTAAAATCATAATATTTGCAAACTTTGATCATGTTGTAATTTGATAGCAAGTTGCATTTATCTTTTCCTATTCCCAGTACCACTCCTGATATAGGATGAAATATAACTGTTGAAAAATAAAAACAGTCAATGTGTCATGGAAGTGGCAGTATATGAAAGGGAAAAATAACAGTTTTAGTCTGCAGATTTATAAGTGACTATAATTATGAATATAAATTAATCTAATTTGTCTGATAGGATTCGATGTGCATAAACTATAATAAGATCTTCACTCAAGTAAAATACAGATGGAATGCACATAACGATTTTTAGCCTTAGAAGACATTGAATTTAGTAAAGTGTGCTTGTACTGCTTTTTTTCTGAAAATTCACTTTTTTAACAATTTATTTCCATTCTTATGATTTTACAAATGAATAAATTTAGAAGTGACATGTCAAAAATAAAACCAGAGTAAGGCAGCCTTGAAAAATGTTCCAGTTAGTGTCTGATATTTTAGCAGAATAGAATTTGAGGAGGAACCTTATTTTCCATGACTATCATATTTTCAAATGAAGAAAATAAGCTTCTGTGACGTGTCCAGCACTAAGTGACACATCCACAATGCAGTCTCTACATTTAGCCCTCAGGGAACAGGTGGAACAGTAGAGCAGAATGAACATTAATGCATCTCTCAACTCTCACCAGTGATGCTTACTTATACAACGGATGACGATTAAACCAGAAATCCACAACTGGTCAAAATGCAGAGAATAAGAGACTGCAGAGTGCTTATCTCTGAATAGGACACCTATATCCAACCTCTGCCACCAAGACTCAGGGACCTTTACGGAAGAGAGGGCAGAAAAATTATAAGAGCCAGAGGTGGTGGATGATTGCAAGGAAACTGTTTTCCAGACAGCTGTAATGTTACTCATATGAACTTACAGCAGTAGAAACAAGTGCAAGACTCATGCAAATTCAATCTAAACAAAATCCCAGCATAAAAATGGGGAAATGGAAAAAAAAGGAGAGGGGGGAATGGGTAAGAATTCTGATTCTTAGCTGAGGAAAATAAACTTATAATAAATTTAGATGTGGATGACAGTGCACTTTATGAAAGTTAGTTCCACTTAGCTTCTGTCACATGTCATTTTGGAAATAACTTAGTAATGTCAACCTCTGACGAGGCCAGTTGTGGCTGACACAATCCAATGTTACACGTTAAAATTAGGGTGTGGGGTGCTGATTTCCCATACTACTTGATAGTTGGAAAAGAATTTGAAACCACCTATTAAAATTGTTAGGATTTCCTGTGTGTCTTGTGTATGTACTTCTCAAATTCACTTTGGCCCTGTGCTGACACTGGGAGCGTTGCTGCTCCACTAGTACACTAGTGCTAGTAAAGATGTGAGTTGGTGTTGCTAAGTCATAGGATTCAACCTCCTTCTTTCCAGAGGGCTAAATAGTTTACCACACCACAATGTCTAAAGATTCATTTTAATTTCAGTACTCCATAAGAACCTGGCCCCACTAAAAGTAGGAAACTCTTATTTTTTTTTAATTGAGCTTTTAAAATTTCATGCACTATTTCCCACTCACATCTAGATACACTCCACCATCCATGCCTCCTCCTTCCCCCCACCAAACACTATGCACTCTGCCACACATGCTGAGTCCTACTCATTCAGGTGCTTGTATCCAAATGTCCTTCCATGTAAATGTGTCAACTAGAGTCTAGTCAGCCCATCTAGTGTTGTATGTAAGTAATACTCTCCCTCACCCAGCACCAACCAGTCTCAAATAGGTCTCCATCTAGTGCTGAACCACCACTCATTTCCCACCTCCCCTTTGGACCCTTGCTTAATTGAGCTGACAGGGGTCCTGCGTTGGACGCCACCTCTGACACAGGCACATATGAGCAAGTCTCCATTGACCTGGAAGCCTGCACCTCATACAGAAACTCTTATTTTCAACCCTTCTGGACTAACCTTTTAATTTGGATGTCACAAAAGGAGGATATTTGTTATAGAATGCAGAAATTCGTGACAAGATGAAATAATAATGAAATTTGCAGGTAAATGGATGGTTCTAGAAACTGTTACACTAAGTGAAGTAACAGGCTCAGAAAATTAAACGACATATGTTCTTGCTCATATGTGGCTCCTAGCACATAATCCTGTTAAATTCCAGGTCCTTTTAATAAGATGATGATATACAGCAGTCCCTTCTACATGAAATAATTACTATCATCACAACTTCAACTGAACCTGATTGCTAAACATAGTCACAATTGGGCTTTTTGACAATTGTGCTCATTCATTAAAGGTGTGCCAAGCAGGGTCACTGGACCCTCACCTGAATATCCAGCCACTCTTTCCAGCCACTCTCCCCAGCCAACTAGTCCATCCTTGAAAGACAAAAGAAAAATGAGGAAGAACCCAATAGAAGGATGCTTTTGGAAGCCCTTGTCAAGAAACTCCAATGGACTCTCATATGAACATTTGAAAATTTCCCTGTTCTGACTTTTTCCTAGTTCCCTGTCTAGAACTTGCCTTTACTTCTCCTTCACATCTCCCATTCATGATCCAAGGACTTTATTCTCCCCTTAGAGACAAAAGTTATGGAATTTGGGTGTCTTTTGGATAGACCCACTGAAGGGGTACTCCAGTTGCCTCACTCTGTGTCCCTGTTCAGTGTGGAAGAAGCCAGAGCGTTCTGCATGCCTATTCCCCATTGGCAATTTGGGTAACCCCTTCAGAGAATCGTGTGATAAGAATAGGAGGTAGGAATTGGCTAGGCAGTTAGGGTAAAAAGACCACAAAGAAATGTAGCCAGTTTCTTGGCTAAAAGTCAAAATGTCCTTGGGCCTATTAGCAACATACTCTGTTCCAAGGCCAAAAAATCAAAAGTATTTGGGAGCTTGTATCTAATCCTTAATATATTTTAGGGTTACTTCTTCAGAGGGGTGAATGTTGGAGGGGAGGGAGTGGGCATGGATTTGATCAAAATACCTTATATGCATGTATGAAATTCTCAATTAAGTTTTTGTAAAAATTAAAAAAATAGTAATTCATGACAAAATATATTTAACTCTCAGATAGCTAAAAATGATAGCATTTTACAATAACTCATGATTCAAAGAGAATGTTTTAGGCTGAAGAGCTAGCTAAGCTCATTGACTGCTCTTGTAGAGGACCAGGGTTCAGTTACCAGCACCCACATTGCTGCTAACAACCATCTCTAACTCCAATTACTGGCGATCCAAGGCCCTTTTCTCACCTCTGTCTCCACTGCATGCATTTAGTGCATTTACATGCATGCCTGAAAACATACACATAAAAAAATAATGAATACATTTTTAAAAGGAGAGGACAAAAAGCCAAGAGTGATGCCATACACATTTCATCTCATCATTTGAGAGGAAGAGACAAACAGATCTCTGTGAGATGGAGGCCAGCCTGAGATGGTCTGCAAAGCTAGTTTCAGGCTAACTGGAGCCACAGGGAGATTCTGTCTCCAAAAAATAAACAACTAAAAGAAGAAACTTAAGTGGGAATGATAAAATTACTTTAATTTGACCAGACCTGTTGGCATGTGCCTTTAATCTCAACATGGGGAAAGAAGAGGAAAAGAGCTCTCTGTGAATTCCAGGCCGGTCAGGACTGAATAGTGAAAGTCTGTCTCAAACAAAACAAAACAAAAGTTCCTTTAATTGAAATTAGAATACAGAATATCAAATTTGTGGAATGTGATTAAAATTATCCTTAAACAGAAACATATAACAATTCCTTCCCGAATTCTCTTGGAGTCCTTTGCTCCTGGCACTATTAGACAAATCATATAATATGCCTTTATCTGAATTTTTCATAGTTTATACACTGGGTAGGGGGAAATAGACCAACTTACAAACACCCTGTGCCCCGTTCTGCTCTGTGGGTCAGTGGCTGGCCATTCCATTGCTTCTGCACCCCTCCCACAGTCACATGGGATGTCTTGTGGGTCCACTGTCTCACCCAGGTTGCTAAAAGCTCCCTCTTGTGGCCACCACCAGGGCCATTCTTTTTTGCCACCACCCAACTGCTTCTCTTCCAAGATGGCACCAAAAGCCCCTCCTTCCATGGCTAACTCTCCCCAGTCAATTCTCTGCAGCAGGCCCCTCCCCTAGGAGGAACCAGGCTGCTTGGGACACACATATACATACTGATAAGGATTCTCAAATTAGTACTATAACATATGCCTTATGAAAACATATAAACGTATAAATTAAGCCCAATGTAAGTAGAATGGAAAACATACTTGATGTAGTGCAGCATTTACTACACAATACCATATTAAGCACATTAAGGTAGAGCTTAAAAAAAGAAGTAGCATGACTTTTAACATTTAAGGACAAGAGCTGACTCTACTTCAGTATTCTCTTGGAATTGTGTTCTGAAACAAGGGTTATTTCATTGTTTTGTGGAAAAAGTATTTCAAGCATGACTTGTACAATTAAAAGCAAGGCCCTTTTCAGAAATATTTGACCTTTCTTATCCCTACAACATTAGGTGACCTTTCTTATCCTTAAACCATTATATTAACACACACACAAACACACACACACACACACACACACACACAAATAATCATTGCTTATATTAGCCTTGACATTCACCATGGACATAACCACATATTTACATTATTCTATGTCCATAGCAGAGAAAAATTATTAGGAATTAAAGTAATGTTTAGGTTTAAAAAGAGGCTTACTGAGGTTTTCTATATTTTACACAAGAGAAGATTAAATTTTTGGTTTACAAGGCTAGATAAAAGTCATTTGTATAGAGTATTTCCATGTTGTAAAAGCCATTGTATCAATGGAGAAATCATTTAACTTGGAAACATAACACGAGGTAAAAACAATAAAATTTAAAGAATTTTTCTGGAAAAAGTGATAAATCTCTAACAAAATTTATTGCATATGCCCTTACATATATATAAAACACTGACCCCAAAACACAGTAACTAAAACACAAGAACACACAAACACACATTCATTCACATTATTCACATGCAAATAAAACACAAATTGCTTCTGTCATGGATGAAAGAGGGAACCTCTTGAAATCACACATACAACAAAAGAATAGTAGAAAAATAACATGTAAAATTTCATGACCATATATTATAATTTAAATGTAATAAATAAAATCCTTGGAAGTCACCAGCTCTCTAAATATACTGAGGAAAAAATGAATTGCTTGGTAACTCAAAATATATTTTATATGTTGAATTATTAGTCAAA
>NW_008352267.1:6474215-6487943 GCF_000622305.1 Nannospalax galili | reverse complement strand
AACAATGCATACAAATAACCTAGTTGCTATTTTCTTAAGTTATCAACAATATCAAATTTTAAAATTTCCAAATATAAAAGAAGTGACCATTTTCCAGTTTATTTTATGATAGCATTAGCTCATATTTCCAATGAAATTGAATTTAAACAACAAAACATCATTCATGAATATAGTTATATAAATACTTAATATTTAAAAAGCCAATTTCTATATATAAACATATATATGAACACATAAGAATATTAATATATACACATGATTTCTGTGAAGAGTGAAAAACCAGTAATACACTTCAAAGTCTCTATTATTTACCGTATTGGCAGGAATATAGTCAATCAAAACCTTGGTAGACTAGTAAAAGATCCAAACAAACATAATATGATAAGAAGGGTTCTAAGGCAACAATGGGCAATAAATTTCTTTAACCTGACACCTGCATTTTCCATTTACCAAAGAGTGTAATATCAAATACCCAAAGACTGGGCAGTTTCTCTGAAAGTTAAAAGGACAGATTACCTATATCACTGATCTTATTGATCAATATACAAATGGTTATAGCTATTTGAATAAAAAAGAATACACCTTAGGCTGGCAGATTACAAAATAATCTCTGTAAAACTCTCCAAGAAATCATGAGAATATAACAAATCTTATCAACAGTAATTTTAACAAATCCAGATACAAAGCCTATACACAGACATCAGTTGAGTTCTGCTAACTGGTCTTAAAAATTGAACATAGACTTTCTATCAAAGGAAAGATAATTAGAATAGAAAAACAATTTTTTAAAATATGAACTTTTGTATGAATTACTCTGATTTTTCTACTATAACTGAGACAGTGTACTACTAGTGAAAAAATACAGAGGGATCACTGTGTGTAGAACAAGCAACCCTAAAACAAAAACTCAGAGACGTTTCTATGTACATTAATCTTTGTGTACAACAGTAAGTCATTAGAAATCCAAATAAGAAAGTAAACTGAGAGAAGAGACCTCCCTTAGAGTGGTATGTGGAGGAGGTCCAGGAGATTCACAAAATAACACAGGATGTTGCCAAACCTCTTGGTTATCTTCCAGAACTAGTAGATAAAACCCTGCTCTTGAGGAAAGGACATTCTGGGGTACAGGACTTGAAACAATGGAGCAGAAACTGACCTGGAAGACTTCTAACAGAAGTGTGGCTATCATTTTGCTAGATAATGATATGCAAACTGCCAAGGGAGAGTAACAATCAATGGTCCAGCCCAAACTTAAAGCCTATTAACAGATGGAGGTTATTACAGAGTTGTACATCTGGTCAGGCACAGAGAACATAAATCTGGGAGATGCCCGGTCCTAGGTGACACATCTGCATTTGAATTTCTACAACTATGGCTCATGGAACATATCAGAATAAGGGGTAGAGATAGGGCTAATGCATCCCTCAACTCTCACCAGTGAGGCTTCCTTGTACAGCAGAGTGCAATGCACACAGAAGGACACAACTGGCCAAGTTCTGGAGAATAGGAAACTGTAGAGTGTAGGATAAGACTCCTATATGGAACCTCACCCACCCATGGCACAGACAGAATTTCAGAAGAGGAGGTGGAAAGATAGTAAGAGCCAGGGCTGGTTCGTGAACACAGAGAGGCGAGGCTTCCAGGCTAGTCTTATTGATCAATATACAAATGGTTCATGTGATCCTGTGGAAGCAGTGGCTTCAAGCACGGGATAATGTCAGCTCAATTAAACAACGGCCCAAAGGAGAGGTGAGAAATAAGTGGCAGGCCAGGATTACAGTGAGAACTATTTGAGAGTGATTTCTGCTGAGTGAGGGAGAGTATGACTTACATATGACCACTTGATGGGCTGACTAGACTCCAATGGACCCACTTACACTGAAGGACATTTTGATACAATCACCTGAATGAATAGATCTTAGCATGTATGGCAGACTGCTTAGGGTTCATTGTGGGGATAGCAGGAGGCATGGATGGGAGAGGGGATCTAGATTTGAGGGAGTTTGGAAATGTATGAAATTTAAAAAGTTCCATAAAAAGTTATCTATAAAAAAGAACAGAAACCACATATCTAAATGTAGATGTTACAATTATGAAAAAAAAGAAAATAAATGTAGGAGATACTTCTGTATTTCAATATATTTATTGTTTTAAGTAGTTGGAATCTTTGAGGGTACTTAGATGGTTTGCTTAGTCACTCACCCATGTCAGAACATTTGAGTTTTCTGCAGGTTGAGACTATGATAGTTAATTCTGTTTGTAACATCATCGTAAATCATTTTCAGTGAACATATTTTCTTTGTAAGGAATATATGCCTAAGAACAACTGCTATGTTGTTATGAATTGACTCATTTTATAATATTCATTTTCATTACTTTCAAATATTTTTATTGCTTTATTGAGAATTTACCAATGAATTTCGATTGTATTCAGACCCCTTTCCCAACTCTACTGCCACGTTACTACCAACACCCCTGACATTATGTACTCTAATATTTTTTTAAAGCCTATTGAGTCTAATTTGTGTCTTCAGATACTCTTGGATGTGAGTTCATCTTTTGGAGCCTGGTCAATCTATTCAGAGCAACATCTTTAAAAAAACTAATTTACTCTCTTCCAGCACCTATCAATTTTCAACAATTCCTCAGAATTAGAACTCCTTGCCCACTACCCCACCCCATCTATTTTGTCTACCTTAGGCTTCAATAGGTTTTGTGCATGCTGCCATAACTGCTCTGAGTTCATATGTGCAAGTGCCCTGCTGTCTGGAAAACGATTACCTTATAGGTATCAACTATCTTTGCCTCTTGCAAGATTTCTGCCTTCTCTTTTTCATTGATCCCTGGACTCCTCATAACTTAGCGCTATCACCATAGCTTAATGAATATTAAGTTTTCAAAAGAGCAGCTTTTACTTGAAGCAGATGGAGATTAACACACAGAACCACAAAGGTTCAACTTGCAGAGAAGTGAGTAGCATCATTTTCAGTCCTTCTAAGAGTCAGTGTACACTGTACTTTTCTGTTACCATTGTACAAGAAATCAAATTAACTTTCCAGGGTTTTGTATTTTAACTAAAACAAATCTCTCTTTATATAGATATAAGCTGTTTTCTTACTGTCTAAACTTCTGCTTTTTTATGATGATTTAATTCAAACATTTAATGAAGGGCTTATCATGCCAAAATCTTCTTGAGTCAATTACATACTTAACTCAGTTGACCACATCGGAATGTTATGAGTCATCCCTGGAGTCACAGATGGATTTCTCGAGATAGGAACAATTTCTTGTAAATGTTGTATATATTCTTCACACAGAAAAAACACTAAAGCAAAAACTAGTCTCTCATGAACGACACTCTTGTTTGTGAACAGACAGCACAAAATTACATGTCATAGAGCTGGAATAATATAGTATTCTGCCCTCCTTCCCATAAACGATGAACTTAACTAGAACTTTCAGAAAGGCAAGCAAAGTAAACAGTGTGCATAGTTAAAAAGTCATAGACCTACTATTTCCTGGTTTCTTTTTATACTGTGATGATTTGATGCATTGTTTATAAACATCATGAAGGTCTTTGAAAACATCCTGTTCTGTGTTTGCTACATAAAAATTGGATGAAAGCTGAAATTTACTAAATTTGTCAGCTATGAAGCCCCTGGAGTTATAAGAGAAGTACTTTCGCAGCAATTATCTTAAAAATCCAATATCTATAATACAAAGAGCTTCTTTGTTCCAACACAAATGAGAATTGAGTTTTGAATATAGATACCATATAAAGATAACATGATGGTATTAATTTTTAATATCAACACAAACAATGCAGAAATATCCATTTCAAATGAAAATAATATTATTGATTAATGATTTCCTGTGCAAGATTTCTAGATTGTTTCATGGCATTTGACCAATACATACATAAATTGTCACATTTATTATGAGTTTCTGCTACTAGGTTACGGTGTTCTTGAATCACAGAGTATAACGTCACACCTTTGCATCTGAATCAGCTATCATACATCTTACATCTCTTAGATGCTAAATAAATTTGCTATGCACAATTAATAAATGATACACTAAATGTCATTGTGTGCTACTTTTCTTATTGCTGTAACAAGATGCCTAGTAAGAAACAACCTGAAGGAAGAGAGCTTATTTCAGATTACAGTTGAGGAGACACAGTCCAGCCTGTTGGAAAATTGGCATGAGCATAAATAGTAGTCACACTTTTTCTCCAGCTAGGAAGTAGAGAATCAAAGCTCATTCTCAGCTAGCTTTCTTTTCTTTGTGCAGGCTGGGACCACTGCCTGTGGAATGCTGCCATTCATATTTAGCGTAGGTTTTCCTTCCTCATTGAATGTAATCTGGAAAATTCCTTCGAGATATTGGAAGAAGCTTGCCTCTTGGGACAGTCAACATTCTGTCATGCTTGTAGTCAATACTAACCCCAACAATCATATTAGGAAAATATTTAGTATTTCACTTCAAAAGTGTCTACATTTAAGAATGTAATTGAGGCTGTCTAATTTAGTTGAGGGTAGTTAGGAAGATATGATAAGTAAATATTTTTACCTATTCTTTAATCTCATAATTTGAGAATTTTAATGCCTGTGTTCTTACTGGAACATATTTCCAAAAAAAGATAATATATGCAACATTAGTTCTATATTACCAGATGAGAAACAGCTTTTTCTCTAAAGAGTAAAAATGAACTCGAAAATGGAAAGGGCTAAAAAATAATGTTTTTTATTGCTAGAGACATTCTTACCATATATTTTTTTTCTCCCAATGTTTTTATTAAAGTAGAAATTTATGAAGATGGGAAAGAAACCATTTAATATTATTTTTATATATAAGTGGGAGAAGTCAGTTTTTCTTCCCATTTCTAGCATTGGTTCAGGACAATTTCTACAATGTTAGTTCATAATTATGTAATTCATAGTGTTCTATGTGAATTTATCTCCCTAATTTACACGAGGAGATAAAATAATTCAAGCCAGAAAATAATTTAGTTAATCAATTACTTCTGTGCCCTCATGACTCCAGTTTGTATCTTAAGGGTGAAAATAATTCTGTGTATATACTATCTTGAATAAGTATAATTGCATCGGTTTTAAATGATTTTAATTATTTGTATATTACTTTGTAACCTACTTTATTTTTTAAATCTTTATGTATTTATGTATGTGTATACATATATATGATGGCACATGAGTGGAGGTCAGAAGATAAATTGTGAGAATTAATTCTCTTCATCCAGCATGTGAGTTACAGGGACTGATTTCAGGCGATCAGGCAACTGTCTTTACACGCTGAACCATCTCACCACCCTGCATTTTCTACCTTTCAAGATTTTTTTTCATTTTAATGTTTCTATTGAGTTTTTTTTTTTACCTTTTATATAATAAATCATAATCAAATTTAGAAACTCCCTGCTCCCCACACCCCATTGGCCCACTCCACCAGATTTCTGTTATTCTGTCACATATGTTAAGTTCTATCCTGTCAAATATTTCTATTCAGAAGTCCCTTGGTGCAAGTTCATCCAGTGGAGCATAGTTAGCCTATCTAGAGTTACTCCTTTAAGTACATCTACTTTCCGTCAGCCCACAGAAATACTTTACTAATAGTTGCGTATTTCCTGCCTCCATACTGGGATTTTTGTCTGATTGAGTAGACATGGGTCTTGTGCATGCTTTCTGCATTGCTGCAAGCACATATGCAAGGAGACTGTAAGGCCACTGGAAACTTTTTCCTATTTTCTATTTTTAAGTAAATTGTTATTAGAAATCATTGACTGTAAACATTAGGCATTCTAAAATTAAATTGTTTCAGTATTTTTGCAAGGGAATCATTTTAGTGGGAGGTAATATTTAAAAATTGAGTTAAATATATAAACAAAGATGATTGAATTCATGTATGGATTGTGCGATAGCATACAGCTACATGGCGGTTATTAATAAACAAGGATTAACTACTTTGAAATATATTTAAATAATTACAATGTTATGCACATAATAGGTAAATCTTTCATGTTTTCATCAATTTTGTGTGATAAAAGTTTAGGTGTCTAGGCCGGGCATGGTGGCAAATGTCTTTAATCCTAGCACTTGGGAGGCAGAGGCAGGCGGATCTCTGTGAGTTCAAGGCCAGCCTGGTCTACATAGTGAGTTCCAGGACAGCTGGGGCTACAGGGAGACCCTGTCTCAAAAAGACCAAAAAAAAAGTTTAGGGGTCCAACCTACAGTTTTAAAATTATAGGAATCAAACTTTCTCTATTGGTGAGTAGTCAATATTAGTCAGTGACTATAGCTCTCTCTCTCTGTGTGTGTTTCTCTGTCTCTCTCTCTATATCTATATCATCTATATCTATTTCTATATATAATTTGTTGTCTATCATCATAGAAAACTGGAAAATATATTGGCCTGTGAAAAGCTTTGTAGCAATAAAAACACACAAAAACAGTCTATTACAAATAAATGATCTGAGAAATGAAATATTTTCAACGTACAATTTGGTTTGATTTACCATATGTTCGAAGAGACACAACTGATAAATACCTGTGGTTACAGAGGCACTCAGAGACTTGATTATGCCAGTTAGAAAGCAAGCATGAGTCCCAATTATGAGTGGCCTGACTTTAAAAGTCTGTAAATACAGCATGTGAGTCACCACCTAAGACTTTTATGTGGAAGATTCTCCACACTGCAGTCTAAAAACATGCTTATTCAATAAATCATCAGTGGCTGGTTAAGTCTACACCAATACACATGACAAAATATAGATAGCATTGAAGTTTTGACATATAACTGTTACATCACATACATTTATTCTAAAAACATAATATTGATATTAGTTGCATGGAAGGTGCTGTATCATCTTAGTATCTCTGAAATCTGGTACAATGGAGTACTTGCTTTTTCATGCAATTTTCTTTTATAGTTTTCCTCATTCCTGATTGTAATAGTTGTTGATTGTTACATTTGGTTAAAGAAACAATTTGTTCTTAAAATCTTGACAAAATAATTTACTACTGCTGAGTTTTGGCATATTAATTTTTAACTATTTATTATTTAAACTACACACTTTCATGTAAATTTGGGTTTCTCCTGCAAGAGAAGGTAAGTAAAAGACAAAAAGGTTACTTGATGGGCAGTAATGGCAGGGTCTAAAAGGAGAAACAGCTTTATAAGGATCAACTTGACAAACTTCAAAGATATTGTATTCTTAAGTACTTATTATGTAGATGACTATAATTTACATGGAATTAAGTTTAAAGAAATTGAAACCTAGTGACATGATGTTTATAGGATTTTGTAGGATTTGAGAAAGTACTTAAGAAATTACAATTTTATTCTTTTCAGTGATTGCTTTGATTTGATTTAGGTGGTTTTCTGTTTGTTTGTTTTTTGTTCTTTTGTTTTTCTTTTGAAGAAAAAACAGGAAGAAACAAATCAAATTCTGAGGTCACTTTCTCTTTAGGTACAGATTCTTTTTAATGATCCTTGTGTATGGATTAATTGCCTGACTGAAACTGAATGTGACACCAGTGCATCTAGCAATTAAAATGCTGCAACACTGAAATAAAGAACAAAATGATATGCTGTCAAAACAGATAACAGTGGAAAAATAAACATACAGGCACACACAGTACCCCAAAAATGAACTCAGTAATTTGAGAAAGACTAAGTTCTCCATAGCACAAAGGGAAAAAGAACTTTAAGAAAACATTATGTAATTTAATAATAAAATTGTGAATAAGGACTGAGAAGATGATTCCTCATTGGATAAAATGCTTGTCGAGATTATGAGGACTGATATTTGGAATCCTAGAACACTTACATGGGTTTTACATAACCTAGGCAGTCATAGTAGCTACCTTTTGAGGCGAAGACAGAGGAGCTCAGCAAAAATTGTTAGCTAGATTAACCAGAATTGGTGAGTTCCTCGTTCAGTCTGAGGATCTGTTTCAGAAAATAAAGTGGAGTGTGGTGGCTTGAGATATCCAGCACTAGCTTTGGGCTTACATCTGCATGAGCACAGTTATGAAGGCACATTCATGCATACACACACACACACACACACACACACAAACACACACACACACACACAAACTTTAAAACAGAGAGTAAAAATGCATTTTGAAGTTGATGTTTTAAATACACTCACTGTGTCAACCTAGTAATTGAGAAACATCTGGAAATGAGGAGTTGGCTCTGCTGATAAAGTGCCTGGCATGCAAGAATGGGGACCTGAGTTTGAATCCCTCGTACTCCACTTAAAAGCTTGGCATGACCACACATCTGCACCCTAGGGCTGGAGGGCTGTGACAGATAGATAGTCAGAGACAGCTGATCATTAAGTCTAATTGGTACATACTGAATCCAGTGAGGCACTGTCTCAAAAGCAAGGAAGACAGAAATAGTAAAACACCCAGTGTCAAACTTTGGCTTTCATATACATATGTACGCACACACTTGCATGCACATGTGAATATACATACACCACACACCATCATAATGATTGAAAATGCCTATGTAACCATCAACACTTTAATGGATACAGAATAATAGAATCTTTAAATATATTTGTTATAATTTACTTTGTTTTCATACTTCCAAAACTTCTGAAAATAGTTGTTAATTTATACACCATAGAATGTTCCCTTTAATAATAATTCATTTTTATTATATTTGAAGTTGTGCAACTATCACCACAGTCTCATTTAAAAAGTTTATATACCATAAATGAAATTATATACATATTAGAGTCACTGAATATTCAGTATCCATTTTTGTTAAACATCATTTAGTAACCACTAATCTAATTTTCATCTTTAGGAATTTGCGATCAGAAACATTTAATATAGATGTGCTCATCCAATATATGCTCATACAGTGTATGGTTCCTGCCACAGCATGATTTCAAACTCTTCCCAAGTTGAAACATAGAGACACATTTTATTATATATAACCACATATTAAAAATAAACATGTCATATGTATGAATAAGTTTCACTTACTCATTCATCATTTATGAAATTGATTTGTTTTATTTGTGTGTGTGTGTGTGTGTGTGTGTGTGTGTGTGTATGTGTGTTTGTCAGGGTGTGTAGCTATGCACATATGTGTGCCTATGGGATCCAGAGGACAAATCACCCTGTTTTGTTAATCATGCTCCTATGAGAGAGTCTCTCATTGGTCTGAACTCACTGATTAGACTAACCTGTCTTTCCAGTGAGTCCCAGGGATTCGCTTGCATTCCTCTCCCTAGCAGTGGGATTACAAGTGGACACCACCACACCTAGCTTTTTACAGGAGCTCCACAGGGGACCAGTCTCACATCTCATGCTTGTCATTGCAAGCACTTTGCTGACTAAGCCATCTCCCCAGTACAGATGAATTCTGTATTACATTAGGAATAACAGACTTCTGGACAAAGTAGCACACATCTGTAACCTCTGCACTTGGCAGGAGGATAGTTTCAAGTCAACCTGGACAGCATGATGAGACCACACCGCAAAAAATTATACATTCTTTTGAAGATAGATGCCTCTATTTCTCTTAAGTATATAACAAGATATAGAATTATTGAACATGATACAACTATGCTGTGTAATAATATTCCATAAATACAAATTTTACATTTTTACTAGCATAATTAACACAGTGGTATGGTGCATTGCATATTCTGCTTAACAGATTTTAGTCTCAGTTGAGCTAGATAAAAGCATAATCCTGTATCATCAAGCAGATTCTGAAAATTGTCTAATTCCACAAAACAGGCATATGTAGATTTCAACCATAATGAATATTATACAAGAAGAGTTATTTTTTATAATGTTGAATAATCTGAAAATGTTAAAGAAAATATAACTTCAATATTTATACTTACTGATAATATTTTTAAAACATATTTAAAACCTTTTAAAGTTTTGCATTGCTTTTTAGTATTTTTCAAGTAATGTTTAAAATATGTTTATATACATGTTAGGAGTTATATTAAATGTCCTTAAGATGATTACTATGACTGGAATTATGGAATTGCAAGTAGGAGTTTGAATACATTTTCAGAAACCTTGAAACTGTGCTTTCAGCTTTTGCTCATCATAGTCTTGCTCACAACTAATAGATTAAAATGATATAACTATGTCCTTTTTATATTTGAAATTTGATATGTCTATTTGATTTTTGTATATTAAGCATTGCTTGTTTTTCTTATATGTGTCTTTTCTTCTCCTTTTGGAATTCCCTCACATTTCTCTGATTTTTTCTTTCCTGAATTATTTTCACATTTACATACAACTGTAGCTGTGAGTCAAATTGTATGAGTCAAATCAATGCTCTCTGTATGTTCTCTATAAATTGTGCTATGTATTTTAATTTTGATTTTGCATTTATGGCATCATGATAGTTTTTGAAGATTTTATCTTAACTTTTCTTTCCACGGTGTTTTCTGCTCCAGGTACTCAGAGCCACTGGCTCTTTTGTCCTACTGAAATGTCCAAAGCATTTTGTACTTTTTGCAAAATGAAATATTCAGAGTGATGCTTTCGATACAATTACATGAGGTAGTCACACCTGTACTTTATTCTGAAATGTTTTCTTCTGATCAATTCTCAGTGCTCACCAGAATTTGACATTCTTGATCACATCAACTTCTTAGTGCGTTAATTTTAACCTGCTTCTTGTTAGTTCACATGACAATTATTTATAAAAACCTGTTAGCTAGCTTCCTCCCGTTCCCTATCTCCTTGTCGCTCTCTCTCCCTCTCTCTCCTTCTCTAACTTGTTTTGTTTTGTTTTGAAGAGAGGACTCACTATATTTCCCAGGTAGCTTCCTGTTTGTGATCCTCCTGCCTCTGTCTTCCTAGTGTTGGGCTTACAGTGGTGCCTCACCATTGCTAATCTGATTCTTCCTCTTATAGGTACTTATAAGTGTTGAAATTTCCAAGGCCTGAGGAATAGTAACCTCTTTTTTCTATGTCTTCATTCACTAGTCTAGTTACAACATAGTCAACCACATGTTTAAATATTTTTTATCATTGCATTTTCTGCATTTTTCTTTCTAGTTTTGATTTTCTTTTTATGTACATTTTATTGATATTTTGTGAGTTTCTTAAAATAGATCTTAATCAAATTTGGACCCTCTTCCCCCATCAGAGTCCCACCAATACCTCTCCACAGGATTTCTCTCATTCTGTCATACCTGTTAAGTTCTAGCTGTTCAAGCATTTATACCCAGATGACCCTCAGTGCAAGTTCATCCACTGGAGTCTAGTAAGCTTGTCTAGAGTCACTCCCTTAAGGAAGACCTACTCTCCCTCACCCTGAAGTAATCAGTTGCCAATGAGTTTCTATTGACTTACATCCATAGTATAGAGCCTTAATGTTGAATTTACATACAAGGAACTTGTTAAGGTAATGTTATCATGAGTAACTTAAAAGACTACCTGATAATGAAACAGATAAAAGAAGAAACCATACAAGTGATTGGTTTCAGATGAGTATAGCCTTAGTTTGATCACAGAAACTGAATGCACAAAATCTAATTGAAGGCTATGAGTGGGTTCCAGGGGGGAAGGGAATATAAAGATGATGAAAATGTTGTGTATGAAATACACAAAAATTCAGCGTAAAAAAGAAATTGAACTAGAATATTTCTTCCACCTGGTCAAAAGGAAGGCAGGCATTTGCTTTTACATTTTTCTCCAAAAAAAAATTAAAGTGAAGGGTTTCTAATGGTCAAGAGCCACAAATTAGCAGCTATGAATCAGGAAAAGTCATTCATGCAGAACTGGATAGACTGCAATACAAGGGCAGTGAAGAAAAAGCAGGAACTCTCCTCTTCTTTTGTGTTCTGCCAGTGATGCAAGACACCACCCAAGTCATCTGGATATTTCTACAAAAACCTTTGTCAAGTAACATAATTTTAAAAATGAAATCATGTTCTTCTTAACCCTTTCATCTAGCCTTTTATTATCCAGGCTTTCCTATCCTACAACTGGCATGACCTCACACTGAGTTACCCAGATCTGCATGATAAAAGACCTTTTCAAACTGTTTTGCTCATTGTATTATGGTCAAGCATTTTATCAGAACTGCCACTTAATCTCAAAAACTTCTCCTGATTATCTTAGTATTTTATACTTTTAATGGGAACATGAGACAAACAGTTTAAAATATATAATTTTCTATCAATCTGTAAAGTTCTTGCTTTTCACTTACTAGTTCTGATAATATATATAACACAAAAAAGAAATAAACATTCAAAGTAGGGTAAAAGACTGCATGTAAATGTTTGCTATGTAAGTGGTAGCAATTGTCATGTCTTCACAGAAAACCTAATTGTCACTTGATTATCAAAAATAGATCCCAACAAAAAATTAGGTAAATAAGGGACTTTATTGATTAAATTATGCAAATTATGAAGACATTTCACACATACACACACACACACACACACACACACACACACGGCACACACACACATCAATATCTGTATTGCTAAGTTTTCCTGGCTTAGTTGACTTTCAGAGATATATACCAAAGAGTTATGAGAGAGGAAAGTTCCAATCAATATTTTTAACTTTTCTTGATTTAGAGCTATGAACATTCCATATTCAATATAATGAATTGTCACATGTCAAAGTAATTTTCCAAACTTTCTAAGTGCTTCAAGGTATTTCAACTGTTCTGTTAATATTTGAGTGAAAATATTCAACTCCCCAAAGTTTTCTAATTCTTTGCTGACTCCTATTGCTAAAACACCTCAATTAAAAACACCTCTATGCCTTTTATTCAGAGAATCAATTACTATACAATGAAATAAGTGGTTGTTTTTATTTGTGGAAATAGAAAACAGTCATAGTATAGCATAGATTTAACTGATCATAAATTCCATTCACTGCTCAGGAATGTGTTATATAGAACCTTATAACATAATATTTTTTTTAATTATTCATTATTTTTATGTGTATATGTGTATTGCCTGCATGTAGGTAAGTACACCCATGTTGTGCAATGCCCATAGAAGACAGAAGAGGCTGTCTGATTCCCTGGAACTGAAGTTACAGTTGTTAGCTACCATGTTGGTGCTGGAACTCGAAACCAGGGCTTTTGCAAAGACAGCCAGTGTTCTTTACCGCTGAGCCATCTCTCCAGCCCTGAAATAGAAATTTTTAAAAGTATATTTTTATTTATGGAGGATAAAAAGACACATTGCTATGTTACTTTGGTTACAGTTCTTATATTCTTTGGAAGTAGGACATTTCACTGAGTTTTGAGTTCCCCATGACTTTTTCTCAGCTGTTTCAAAGTAGCCTATTTATTTTTAATGATTTGATACTCTGCCTTCACTGCCTTTTACAAGGTTAAGTTACTTTTACTAAAAATACTGTTCAAGTTAAAGTAGTACTGTCTCAAGAGCTGCACATATAAGCAAAATTAATGACTGGCAGACTTTGCCCTTCACTTACTCTGTCTGAAATGCAGAGTGAAGCTCTTTGCTTTTAACAGTCACCATGCTGGGGTCTCTGCACATTTTTGCCACTTGGTGGATCTCAGCAGGATGATAAAATTTATGTTCTTTGCTGAAAACCAGTGATCTTAAAGTTGTTAACATAAAGCCTAACAGTGAACACTGCTTCTATTCTTCATGGCTGATGCAATTCTTCCTTAAAAGAGAAACAAAAAGGCCAGCATTGTACAAATAGAATATCCACCTTT
>NW_008352267.1:6462823-6474194 GCF_000622305.1 Nannospalax galili | reverse complement strand
TGAATAATTACTTATGATAGTATTTCTATTTGAGATAAGAGGAGCAGCACAAACAGGAACCTTAAGCTGATTATTTTAGATGTACAGAGATCAAGTTTGAAATTATAATAAAAAAATAAAATTGCTATTTAAATCTATTTTTTCCTCTTTAGAAATATAAAGAATTCAAAATCACTACAATAAACAAATTTCTAACAACATAATACTGAGGTTTCTAAACACACACACATATATTTCTAAATTTTACAATAAAATAATATGTGATTATACTAGAGATTGCTTTGTTAAATGAAGATCATAGATGCAATTCCATAACTCACCTGAAGGTACTCAGTGTCATGGATTTCTCCTTGTTGCCTTAATCTAATTTGTTGCATATTAACATACAGAAATTTCAAATACACATATACAATATAAACTATTGTACATATATTTCAAATGAACAATGAAAACTGCTATAATTAAGTTTTTAATTTTCTATTTATTAATTTTTAATCTAATATCATTTTAACATTATTGCAAAATATAAGTTTCAAATGGTGTGTAAGCTTCATGTATTTTTCAAGCTTTTTATGCTTTGTCTTCAGAATTTTCATTAAACAACATTTCAAGTGTCACAACAGTAAGTCCCTCAGTACTAAGTGTTCTACTGTACTTCAGTCACAGATTCAAAGTTTGGAAATTAGGCGTTCTCAGTCAGACGTTGTCCATGGTTTCATTTTAATCATACATTAGCAAAATGCTCTCTGTGCACTATTGCTACTCTCTCAAAAATATGTAAGAAAAAACTTGCCTTCTTACTTCTATTGAATTTGTCACACACCTTTGTTTTTCTCAACATTAGAATTAACTGATTTCTCTTAATTACATCACTTTGCATTTGTCTGACTGGTGATGAGCTTGGTTCCCTTTTCATATATTCATTTAATGTAAATATTTAGTTCTGAGTGCTTTGGATTATTTTTATGATCTTTCAAACTTTACAACTTCTTTGTCATATATAAATATGTAGGTGTTAGCTATGTCTATTTTGTTGAACTATTTCCTTTATTTCTTTCTTGAATGTTAAATTTTACCTAGTTTTCTCCTTTATCTTTATTCTTGGTAAGAGAGGTTTACCACCATGGATTTTCTTTGATCCTAAATGCGTCAAATCCTTCAAATTAAGGGAAACTATCTTGTGGCTTTTGATATATTTTAAACTATTCACTTATATGTTACTTAAATATGATGACTTCACAAACATAATTTCTTGCAAGTATACCTTTAAATATAGCATTGTCATTCATGTTTTCACATTCAGTGTTTTCTTATTCTGTGATTTGACATTGCTGTGGTTTGAATAGAAATTTCCTATCTCCTCAATTCTAGTTCAGACATACTAACTTCATTATAATAAAATAATATTTGATCTGTTCTTAAATCCTATAATTCTTTTCCAGTTCCTCTTGCATGCTCCTAAAATTCAATATTTCTCTGCATTAGTTACTTTTCTGTAGCTATGATAGAAACACAATGACCAAGGGAACTTATAAAAGGAAGTATATCAGAGATCCTGTTTTGAGGAAAGGTAAGAATACTTATTTAGCTTATGGTTCTAAAGGGGCAAGAGTCCATCATAGTGGCAGATGTGACTTGGGGTAGGACCAGAAGATAAGCTCTCATGAAGCAGGCTCAAGAAGCAGAGCACAACTGGAGATCTGACAAGGCTTAAGGACTCTGTTATTCCTGCCCCCAGTGACATGCTTCCTCCAGCATGGCCACACCTTCTTAGACCTCCTAAAACATCAGCACCAACCAAAATGCTCAAATACTTGGAGCCTATGGGGGACATTCTTATTCAAACTACCACATCCTCCTTTATTGTTTCCAGTATGTTACTGAAGATTTTTCTCTTTAGATTTGATACACATGATTTGATGTGCATTGGTGAGAGACTGGTAAGCAGTGTAGAAAGGTCTTTTCTGATCAACAAAATACATGCCATTACCTGAGAAATGAGTCATCTGTTGGACCTGAAAAATGCCTCGTTTTTGATGTGTATCTGTTTAGTTCATATTTTTAAGATAGGATTTTATTTTTTGAAAAAGCCTTCATTTCTTTTGTGCCTACAGAAAGCAATGCATAGGCCAATTTACAACAGCCTGACTAAAATTATAATTATGAAACTATTTTCAAATACTTTTCCCTTTAAATCGTCTATTTTAAGCACTAAAGTAAATTCAAAACCACCATTTGTTCTTATTTTCCCGGAACCTGTGTGCAAAAATTTTTTTCTACAATGCTAATTTTATTTAAAAATTATAAGACTAGTTGTAGTAAAAATAATAATCTACCACTTTTTGTCATAAGGTCATGCTTAGTTTTGTATACTTCAAAGCAAATTCTATGTCTTAATCTTATCAAGAACAAGAACTTTTTCATTAACCTTGATTTTTATTAAAATGAAAACTGCATGGATTTTTGCTTTCTGTAACGATACAATCCCCTTCATCATAGCACAACTTAATTTTCAAAATGTTTCATCACTAAATATTATTACTTCAAACTGCTTATCTCAATTTTAGCTTTTCATTAAATTCTACTTCTCTTTAAGACACACATGCACATACATGCACACACATACATTTACATATATATTTTATTTCATTGTAGTATATCAGAGATCCTATTTTGAGGAATGGTAAGAAATAAATATATTTTGCTATTATACTCCCTTGTCCTCTTATGTACTTGTGTAGGTCATGTGCTCAAGTCAGGCAGAAGGAAGAAAAATCTTCATTTCTGATATTTTGGGTTAGTCTTTTTCTGCCAAAGACAACTGACAATTGGCTATCTAAGTTGAAGAATGAGTCCTTATGAACAATTTAATTGACATGATGAAAAATATCTTGGTTTACCATCAGTTTCTCATCATTAAAAATATTACAGGTTTTCATTCCCTGTCCTGATATTTATTATTTTTTTATAAAGCAGCAATCAGACATTAAGGGAAAGATATTTATTATATTAAATGGCAGGAGTAGGAGCAAGGAGAGGCTACAACACAAAAATTAGCTGTTCACACAGTGGAAAAGATTGACTTCCTCCTTCAGTATTAAAATTCCACTCTAGTGTACACAATTGTATTTAGATATAAATATTCATAGGTTAAGTGTAAAATGGGCTGCATTTGGGGAAGACATATAAGCTTGTGCAGCTATCTTCACAATCAAAGTCACATACATGACTTTCATCTTCCACAAGAATTTTTAAGGGCATCAGTGTCTCCATATAGATCCATCCAATTTTATACTTTTATGTAGGCACTTTCATTCACAATTCTTATTTAGACAATTGTGATGGCTAATCCTGGGTGTCAACTTGACTGGATCTGGGATTAACTGAAATGAGAGAGATCTTCTTAATTGGATCATCTGAAGCTGGAAGACATGCCCTAAATGTTTGTGTTACCTTTTGATGGCAGCCCCTATAAAAGGCCATGGCAGAAGAGAACATTTTTTGCTTTTTGCTACTTGCCTTCTCTCTCACTGTTGAGTTCCTCTTGCTGCTGTAGACTGAAGACTAGCTGATCTTTTGGAATTCATCAGACCTTCCGCATCAGATTGGGACTACTGAGACATCCAGCCTTATAGACTAAGCAACTGTGGTGTCTCAGCCTCTCCAGTGTGGTGCAGCCATTGTTCAACTACTTGGACTCTATCTTGTGAGCTAAGCTGATAAATCCTTGTACATACATATTCATTCTACTGGTTCAGTTTCTTTGAAGAACCTTGACTAATACAGCAATCATTCCTATTGTTTCAAGTACTTTAAATTCATCTTATTGTTGAATAGCTTTCAGTGCACAGAAATAATACTGTTTTCTGTCAATGGAAATTTTGGTTGTTTTATATTTTTTTATGTAAAACAATAATTCTATTATGTTTAAGTATATGCTTTTCAGCGATATATGACTTTTCTTGAATAGGAGAGAAATAATCTAATCAAATTGTTTGCATGTGTGTATTTTTTAATGCAGTGCCAATTTTCAGAGGAGCATGGTCTCTACTTCGTTCAGCAACCCATAAGAGTGCCAGCTGTTCTGCATGCTTCCTCATGCCCCTGGGATCTCACACTGGACTATCCTTGGCTTCTAGAGCCTTGTAGTCTCCATTGAGAGAATTCAGGTAAGACACACAGAGCATAGTGTAAAAGATAGGAAAGGTTCATCATACACTTAAGTGAAGTCTTCTCAAGGTAAAGGGAGTAGACAGTGGACAAATATACCATTGTGCTAAACTACCTGTTCAAGCAGACCTCCTACATTCCTAAAATCTATGGAGTAGAGAAGTTCTGAGTGGTGTTTTCATGTCGAGGTGATTGACAGGCTTATTTGGATTAACTCTTAATGGAGGGATCAGAGAGTGGTAGGTATGTCATTACTCTTTACCAGAAAGTGTCCATCTAAATGATAATCTTATGATTTACATAACAGGTCAGAGCATCTTATGTCAGAGCTATTTGGTAAGAGAATAGTGGAGGAGACAGGGGCATCACCATAAATATCTGAATGGATCCAGTAGCAGAGAAAAAGACAGGAGCTATATGTAAGGCACAGAAAATGCTTTGAGAAAGGCTCAAGTTCTACATTTCATAAGAAGATTGGCACTATGTATATGACCCATAAAGGGTCAAAGGACCATCGTACACCTGAGCTTTCAAAAGGTCATTGTACTCCTGACCTTTCTCGAACTCTGGTACAATTCCAATCTCTATCGTGCTTTTTTCTCTTAATACACTATGGTTCATTCTACTGTTATCCACATATGCTTCATCCATTTCTTTATTTTAGGACACAAGTATCTTGGAATTCAAATAACTTCACTCCAGACTATGATCCAAGCCTACAACAATTCCACTCAGATCCCATTCTTTACATCAGTAACTAAAGTCCTTCAGTTTCAGTTCTTGATTTTAAAATCTGCTGGTTATCAACAGAGTTCCTATCAAATCACCTTTTGTTTTTATATGTTTGTTTAAGATAGGTTCTCATGCGTCCTATGAGTATCTCAAACTCAGTATGCAGCTGAGGATAGCTTTGACTACCTGATCCTCCTGCCTCCACCCTGCATGTTGACAAGGCAGGCATGTGGTACCATACTTGACTCCTGATGACCTCTAAACATGCTACTAGCTAACGAAGTACCTCCCATTTTATATTTACCTTTAATAGACTTCATTTTCAAATGTATTCACTGAGGACTTTATTTTCATTTTTAATAAATTTTTGCTATTTTCATATAATATTATTTTATGTTATTTTGATACCTTTCCATATCCTCATCTCCCCTTATTGTCACCTGCCCTATTTAATGTACTCAATTATATATAATATATAATTATGTACACAATAAGGCTTATAAAGACTAATTTGTTTTCCCAAATGTCAGTCAGTGTGGGTCCAGCTACTGTAACCTGATTAACCTACCAAGAGTTCCGTACTTCAGCGACTCTCTCTGCCCATCCTCGCAGCCATCTCTTGACACAATTTTCACAGGTGGTTTTGGAGCTTCTTACCTACTTCCTCATGTCTATATTGGAATGTTTTCTAGTTTGAGGTTTCATAGGACTGTGCATGCTGTCACCATTGCTGTGAGTTCATATGTGTAACTGACCAGCTGTCTGAAAAACTCTGCTTCCTTGGAGTCATCCATTACCCCTGGCTATTACAATCTTTCCTTCTCCTTTTTCTACAATGATCCCAAAGCCTTTGTGGGGGGGAGGCAGAATTTTGATATACATTTCCTATTTAGGGATAAGAACTAAGGGCTCTGCAGTCTCTTGTTCTTTGCATGTTGGCCAGTTAGGAGTTTCTATGTTAATCACTATCTGTTTCATAAAGCAACTTCTCTAGTTAGAGATGTGTTAATCCATGAGTATAGCAATAATTCATGAAAGTCAATTTAATATGATAACTGGTAGAAAACTAGTATTTGCTTCACCCTGTGCCTTGTGGCATACTCACCTTCAGCTTCCTAAGCATAATATCAATATCAGATATGGAATCCATCCTAGGAAGCAGACACTGAAGCCAATTAAAGAGTTGTTGGTTATTTCCATAGTATTTGTCCCATAGTCACACCAGTGGGCATAACTTTCCAGGCCATTTGTCATTGTACTTAACAGGATTCATAGCTGGGTAAGGTTGGTGAATATTCTTTCCTTCCAGTAGCTTGTTTAGCACTTTTAGCACTATGAATGCTACCCAGTAGAGGTGAGGTTCTGAGTCAGCACCAGTTTGATTTCTCCATTTCAGTTTTACAGCTCATGTATGTAGAATCATCAGCAATAGGGTCTTATCAGCCAATTCTAGTGGGTAACCAGAGCAGCTGCAATTGCCAGTATTATTTGAGGGTCTATGAGACCCCTGGTCATCAATTTTTTATAGAGGGAGTCCATTCTTGGCATTGAAGTTTTTTTTTTTTCTTTAGTCTATGATGCATAGAAAAGGTAATGTCCCCCTATTGTAGGATAACTCCTTTTAATCACTTTTTGTAATGCATATAATATATATACTTTAAGAAGCTTCTATAGTGGTAAGTTTCCATACGGTTTATTATGCCTCCATATACTCCCTCCTCTGCTCTGCCCTCCCATTCTCCACCTTGTTTAACCCTTTCTAGTCTAATGTTCCCCTTTCTGCCTTCTACAAACCCTTCCAGGAAGCCTCCCTCTAACCCACCCATGGTCTTTTATTAGCTTTTTAACTTCTCTAAATTTTCAAACTGAAATATGCATATCTAAGAATTCAAAGCTAGCATCCTGCAATGAGAAATTATATTTGAAGTTTATTTTCTGTGTCTATGTTATATTACTAAAGATGATTGTACTACAGAAATACCTGCTCACCCATGTTCATTACTTCCATTTTTATAATAGCTAGAAATTGGAAACAGCCTAGATATCCCCCAACTGATGAATGGATACTGAAGGTGCGGTACATATACACAATGGAATATTATTCAGCTCTTAAAAATTGTGAAGATGATGAAGATGTTGTGTACAAAATATAAAAAAATGTAATAGTATTTTTGAAATGAAATCATGAAATTCACAGGTAAATGGATGGAAGTGAAAACAATCGTACTAAGCAATGTGTTTAATGAAATGAAAGCATCACATCTGTGGGCATGGAGAAAATCATGGAAAGATTTGGTATAAGATTTTGTTGTTTATTTCATTTCCTAGCTGTGGAGAGGAAGTGATGCATGGCAAAGTCTGGGTAAGAGATGCCAGCATAGAAGAAAGCAGAAAACTCTCATGAAAATGGACCCTCATGTGCTGTGTACTATGTTGGCTTTTATCCACTTAACATTTTGTATTTTACTTATTGTATAAGTTGTTAGTTTACATGTCAATGAACATTTGGAAGCTATGAATAAAGTTATTCTAAAGTCACATACATTGACTTAATAAAAAATGATTAATGTATTTGTGAGATTACTAATGTAACTGCCCTTATAGGAAAGGGGATATTGTAAAGAGAGACATTGTGTCCTCTCTTTAGCCATCAGACTACTAAAGGAAAATGAGCCCCAACAGTTAAGATTTCTCCAGAAATCCAAAGTCGGGAGAAGAGAAAGCCTGAAGTTGTGGTGCCAGACAGATGAGGAACTCGCCTCCAAGGAAGAGATTTCACACAGTTCTGACAACCTAACATGCATGTATTTCTTACTAATTTTTAATTTTTCATATTTTTGAAAGACTTTAACACTGCCACAGTTTAGCCAAACTATCAATAAATATATTTCCCTCTATCTTTTAGTTACACATTTTATTAATTAATTAATGAATTTTTACATAAGTTCCCACATTTCAGACTGGCTTTGAATCTGCTATAGAGATGAGAATGATCTCAAACTTTTACAAATAGCATTACTTCACAAGTGCTGGAATTGCAAACCTGTGTTAATATGCCTGGCTTTATAAGTGCTGGTGATTTAACCAAGGCTTTAATGAATACTATTTAAGCATTCTATCACATGATATATTTCCCCAGCCCCTAATTCTTTTTAACAAGTATCAAGTTTTTTTTTATTAAAGTAACAAGTTTACTAAGTGTTCCTTGTGGCTAGAATATGATGAAATTTACTTCCAATGTGGTATTATTATGAAATGGAAGATTTGAGATCTAATTAGGTCAGGAGGACTGCTCTCTCACAGATGGTATCAAGTATTATTTTTCTATAGAATTATAAACAAGATTTTTTTAGTGCTGTATTACAATTCTTTCTCTGAGTTTGACATAACGGTCCTTATGAGGAAGTAGAGTTGCTGTGGTTACCTAGTGAAGGTCTTAGCCTGTAGCCATGGCAATGAAACAAGCAGAACAATTCAGCTCATAGCTAGATCTAGGATAAAGGTAAAAAACTGCTTACATTTCCTAATGGAAGGAGTGGGAGATTTACAAAATCCTCACCTGAGTTTCCAGTTAACAGTCCCTCCTGAGTCAGTTACAGGGAGACTGGGGGTATTAGAATATGTAAGAGGTGTGTGATTTGATCAGGAATGGGCCATAAGCAGACATGCTATATGTGGGACTTCCTGGTGGTATAGCTACCTTTGAATTTCATAATTTGAAGTTTGCACCTTTAAGTGACCCCAATAAACTCAATAGTTTAGTAATCTAGACTTGGATGGAATCTTTCTTTGGTCTATCTGTGTCTTCTCTATTTAGAAGAATAGATGATTCTTTATATCACTCAGGAAATGCCATTCAAAAATTAGTATACATACAGAACCACATTATTATACATACAGAATTATCATACATACAGAACCAAATTATAATATATACAGAACAACAATTAGTATAATTTAATTTAAATTACGCTAAAAGTAGCAGTCTTAACAGTATCATCTTGCTCTCGGAATCCTTACACATCCCAGTTCTTGTGGTATATCAAATGAATTCACTGACGATGCGCAGTATAGTATATAAGGTAGAATTTTTTTTTTAAGTGTAGCTGCCCTAAAGGATTAAAATGGCCAAAAACCAAACAAAGGAATAAAAAGGAAAATCTCTCCTAGTATGAGTGACGAAAATGGCCAAAGGATCATTCTGCTAGCTTATATCGTTTAGATATGCTATATACTATTTTCCCAAGTCTCTGAAAGAGACAGCATTCCCAAGAGGTGTTTTCCTCTTCAGGTGATTAACAAGTCCATTTAGATCAATTCCTAAGGGAGGAGGAAAGGCTATGTGCTTGCTCCTTACCAGAAAACCTCTTATAATTTTCCTAGCATTTCATAAATTCCTGTCTCCACCCAGGCCCAGAGATCGCAGACACATTCCACTCTTTTGATCAAAAGCTCATGTAAAGAATAGATCAGATTAATTGATGAAAATAAAAGTAAAATTAAAAAAAAAAAAAACATGATTTGCCAGAAGGAATTAGCTTTTTTGATTTGTCTTCACAATCTTTTACTTTCATTTTGTGTGTTAGTCTAAGGAGAAATAGTTCTGTGTGAGGTTTTCTCTCTCCAAACAGTATTTCAAATTCTAAAGAAGAACAGTTTTGACACATTCCTTTACCTTAAAATTAGTGTGTTGCCACCTCCTTCCCACACTTATCAAGGAGTCAAGGAGGGAGTCAGTTACCCCTCCCACCAAATCAGTGACCAAAGCTGCATCTGGGGGAGGAGCAAAGGATATATAATCCAAGAAGACCAAGAGACACCTCTCACACCATTTGTGCCTCTGTCCAGAGGTCACAGAATATGTATTTGAGTGTAGATTTAAGGCACAGCTGTAAATGTGGGGCACCCACTCTTCTGTAAATAAACCCCTACCTTATGCTCTGTTTGCAACCCTCCAAAAAGAAATAAATGTAAGTAACACTGTAGCAGAAAAAGAAAATAATGTGTTATTCAGCAGGAACTGACCTGGAAACTGTCTCCCTGAAGGTTAGCTCTTTTAGTATCAGAAGATCATATGCAAGGTGCCAAGGGAGAGAGAAAATCAATGATCCTTTGCAGTTGTAAGGTCTATTAACTCCAACAATGTTAAGTCCAGAAAATTATTTCTATTGCTGGCACTTTTATCTTGGGGTATTGAACAACTGTCTAATTGGAATTAAGATTAGCAGAATGGGATGGAATTTCTGTGTAGTACTGTAAACATAAACAAATACACATGATGTGACATGACATACATCCTGGAGAACCTCCATCTGTCACCTCTATAGACCAACTTAATTTCTTTCAATGTTCTACAAATGATCCTTATATTTACAGAAAAGTGCACCTCTCACCATTCATCAAAGAAGCTTTAAATTTTTTTTTGTGGGAGGGGGGAAGATGGAGACTATTACAAATTTCTACAACTGGTCAAACATAGAGAGTAGTTATTGTATGGTTCCCAGGCCTAAAGGACACAACTAAAATGCAACCTCTCCACATAAGGTTCAGGGAACAATGGAAAGAGGAGGCAAAAAAAAAAAAAAGTAAGAGCAAGAGGGAAAAGGCACCTGCTGCTAGATAACGAATTCAGATATGATAGGGAAGCTATACTCTTGAAACGTTTGTAATAAAGTAGTCTAACAAGATCTTTATAGTAAATAAGTTGACATACCAAGGTGGATGTCCAAAATTTCATGAAGCCAGTGGGCAGGGTCTGGCTTAGGAGAGTAGTTAGGGTATCTCAGGAGAAATGAACAGGAGGGGAGTGATGCTACATAGGTGACCAGGCTCCAGTTGATGAACTCATGCTAAAGTCTATCTGGGGCCCTACCTCAAAATGAAGAGCTAAGGCAATCAATGGATGCTGAAGGACAGAGAATCTGGTTTTTCCAGTTGTGGCTTCCTGAGGGGAGAGGCTATCTAATCCCAGTGGGCAGCCATAAATACAGGGATACATAATGCACTCTATATTTACATGTATTTACATATATATGTGAGTCTGTAAAAGTATGACTATGTAAAAATTATGAACAAAGAAGTGGACAAGAAATTATGAAGTAAAGGAATGGGGGCATATTAGGGGAATGGGTCAAGGACTGGGAGGGATAGAAATAAAGCAAAGACAATACGTATGTATAAATTCTCATAAACAACTAGTGTGTTACTAGGGAAGTAAGAGGTAAAGTCTAAAACTGACTATTAGGGAGTGGCCTAACATCAGTGACCTTCAGGTGAGCTAACTTCTAACTACCTGACACTGACACATTAAGAGTGCATCCAAGTATGATGCAACTGATTTTCTATCTACTATTCACAGTTCATAGGTCTACTAAAGTTGAAGATTATAGTTACTATATGAGTACAAAGTATGGTTATTCTAACCTAAAAATAAAAGACAATTGGCAAATGTGATTTCATGAATATTTAG
>NW_008352267.1:6458918-6462643 GCF_000622305.1 Nannospalax galili | reverse complement strand
AGCATAAATACGAAGCCATACTTTTTTTTTTTTTTTGTAAAAGTATGCTTCAATGCATGTGCTTAAATATTTTCCCTGAAATATAGCTACGACTGGTCTATTGCTACTATGATTTTAAATGTGAAGATACTATCTGGCTGATAAAAATTAAATACCTTCTATGTGACTGTGCTTTGTGTGTCATTGTGTTCTATGTTTGTGTGTGATTGTGATGTGTGTTACTGTGTTACGTGTGTGGTGTATTTACGTGTGTGTGTGCATACGTGCAACTGTGTGTACAGGTATCCTAATCTTTCATTCATGTCCTAATCTGTTTGATTCCCTTTAGGCAGAATGCCTCAGTGAATCTGAATCTAGTCTGACTTCCAGCAAGCCCTCATGATCCTCCATCTCTGTCCTTCACAGCACTGAGGTTAAAGACAGCACAGCTTCATGTGGATTTTTATGTGAAAGTTGGGATCCAAACTTGGGTTCTAATGCTTGTCTAGCAAGTACTTTTATCTATTGAGCCACCTCTCTAGGCTGCAATAAATACATTTCTAATTCTAAAATTAAAATATTAAATAATAAATGTTCCATAGTTTAAAGAATGATAAAATAGGTGCTGACTTAGCTCTACTCTCTGTCCTCACATAGTTGTTGCATTTCTGTGACAGAGAGTGACCTAACTACATCTTTAATTTCTTTTCTAATTTACTGGTAATTAAGAACAAATAGCAATTTTATTAGTGTATATTCATCATCATTCTAGTACACCTGTGCTGGTGATTATAAACAAGTGATTAATGTGATAGAGGCAGCCTGCTTTATCGGAGAATGTCATTTTCACTCGGTCTGATACTTCATCGTGCCAGTCATCTCCAAACATAAGGTCACAGCTGTTCTGTGACATTTTTGCACAATGGAAAATCAGACTCTTCCATGGAGAAATAAAAAGGAAATTGAATAACCTGACATTTGAATGAAGAAATAAGTTATTTCAAATATAGGCAATTTTACATGGGTCTTACGTGAAAATGACATCACTGTTAGAGAAAAAGAAAGGGATATTTTCTTGGGCTACTTATAATACATGGACCTGACTAAGCCATCATTGTTAGCCATTTTATCCAGTGAATCAGCTTATGCAACCTTTGCAACACCTTAAAACTATACATGTCTATCCAGTTTTTGCTACATATGGATAATCACTGCGCACTCATATTTTAATAGTTTTTTCATTTGTTGTAAATACTCAGATTTATATAAAATTAACAGAAGCAGATACATCTCTAACAAACTACAGATTTTATTTGCAAGGAAATGAATTGAGTATCATGGAAATATTGTAACAGCTTCTGCCCCCAATTTTTAATCTTTGGAGTAGTTTATTCACATTGTTATAGTTTTTTACATACATTCAATTTTATTGCCTTAATTTATGTCAAGAACAGTATATTTATGTATTTATTTATAGTCATTGCATTTATTATTGATGTTATGAAATTTTTCTTAATAATCACTGAAGTACAAAATAAGTCTACCTATTTACACATTTCATAGTGAACATTAATATTGTTTCATCGCTCTAAAAATATCTTTCTCAAACTGCAATTCCTCTGATAATAGCAAATCACTTGGGGCCTAACTTTTGATAGAAAACAAGCATGTATTCATCCATTAAGTATGGCTTCCATGAAAAGTAGTGACCACTACTAACTAAAAGCTGAGAATTTTAATTTTTCTTGATATTTACATTTTTTCTTGATGCATACTCAAGTTCTCACATGAAGCCTTTGAAATGGTGTTTTATAGCACAGTCTACCTTTATATCTTGTGTGAAAATGCCCAGTATTCTGCACATTTTCCTCTTAGGTATACCTACTTCCCCCATGTTTTCATCCAGGTCAATATTTCTTATACCTAATACATGCCAATTACTAGATTTCTACACAGACTTCCCACCAAGTTAAGCAAGTGCACATTTGCATTTGCATTGAAACATTTAATCATGTGAACTTTTAAACTCTACCAAATTCATTCTCCATGATACAACTTCATTCATCATCACCCCGAAAGTAATTCATGCAGAGGTATTGGAATCATTTTTTCATCTCTATGATTTCCTTCCATGTTTCTACAACCAATCATCAGAACATTGATTATCCTACATAGAGTATAATCTTACTTTGCTGTCCTCCAGCTGAAGATATTTTCCTTAGACTAGATAGAGCAAATGTCTCTGAATTGGTTAGTGTGTCTTCATTTGAATTTTCCTATATTCTTTTAGGTACCATCCTGGCAACTGTTTCCAAAGCCTGATTCAAAGAAGATAAGTTCCTGTTGCAAAATAATCCATAGACCTCTCATTGCAATAACAATAAGACTTAAATATCTTTTCATGAAATACCTAAAATCTGCTGTTGGAAGTCTATCTGTCCTAGTTTTCCAAGTGTATCAGAGGGACTCAGAATTTGCTTGCCCATTTTCATTGCTTAGAAACATCAACTTCATTTTCTTTAAGAGTCTTTTCAGAACACCATTGACTTAGAATTCTATTGACTTAGAGAGGATTACCCATCATTTTGGATAGCCTTTTTCTTTTTTTGTCATTTTTTAAAATTCAAATGTCATTTTATAAGAAAACATGACCTTAATCATCTCGGCTAACTGCAAATTAAGGTCTATCGTACCAAAAGCTTTATTTTCTTTCTATTGAGACAGGAAAGATAGGGGGAATTATGTAGATAGGAACTTCTATGTTGTTTTTCAGGTTATATACTCAAATTTAAAGATTAGAAGGAAGGATTTAAAAATAGAAAAATGCAATGTTTGTGTTTCGAGGTCTGGGTTACCTCAGTCAATTTGATAATGTCCAGATCTACACATTTACCTGCAAATTTCATCATTTCATTTTTCTTTAGAGTTGAATAGAATCCTTTTGGTATATATGCCACATTTTCATTATTTGTCAGATGAATGGCATCCAGATTAGACAGCTGAACTGTGCCATAGATGCACTTTTGTGTTGGGAGTAACCAACGACTGTTTAACTAGATTTCAGTTTCATTCAATATGAGAACTGCCTAACAAGATTTAAGTTTCGCTCAATATGAGGGTACTTATATCTTGTGCTATAAATCTAACCAACATAATTCATAGACAGTAAAGGAATACCTGCTACTGTGATTTTCATAAACACATATAATTTCTGAATACCTTTTTACTTGAAGACAATGTAGCTTCACCCTTAATCAAGGAAGCTTCTTTTTGCAGCACATGGAGAAATTACAGAGTGCCACAATAAGGCAAAATGCTGAAAAGTGGCCATAATGCAGCAGTCCCACCTGGTATATCTACATTGCAGCTCCTATGCCTAAGACTCAGGAAACATTATGGAAGAGGGAGTAGAAAGGTTTTAATAGGCAGAGAAACAGGAGGCCTGCTGCTACATGCTGTCTTTCAAATATGATGGGAAAGCTGCACCCTTGAAATCTCTGTAGTATGCTTGCCTAAACCAGATTTGCATAATGACAGTACCAGGTGACATGTTGACATAGGAAAAAATTTCATAAGATCCCACTCATAGATCAAGAATTATAGGCAGTAAATGCTGCTGAGAGAGGGACAACCTATTTTCTCTAGGGAACCTGTTGCATTCAGTCCTAAACACATACACAGGCAGCAGTAAATGGACTTAGTAGGTCATATACAAGCAACAGTAAATGGACTTGGTAGAATGAATA
>NW_008352267.1:6454150-6458791 GCF_000622305.1 Nannospalax galili | reverse complement strand
AAAAGAATTAGAAGACAAAATGCACTAATATACTATATGTATATATATATCCTTTAGAATAATCATAAATTCATATACAGAAAGTCAGAAAGATACGAAAAATGAGAAAAGAGAGGGGTGACATTTATAGGTAGATAGCTGAGCCTGTATTTAGCATTTGTTAGCATGGATTCTCTAACAAAATTATATACATACGATTTCCTTGTTTGTTTTGTTCATGGTGCCAGAAATTGAAGTCAGGTTCTTGCATTAAAAGGTTCTGTATTTTAGCTGGGCATGGTAGCACAGGCCTTTAATCTTTGCACTTGGGAGGCAGAGGCAGGTGGATCTCTGTTAGTTGGAGACCAGCCTGATCTATATAGCCGGTTCAAGTTCCAGGCCAGCTAGGGTTACAGGGAGATCCTGTCTCAAAAAGACTGAAAAAAAAGGGCCTCTGTATTTTAAAGTTCTGAATTGCTAAAATGAAATCACAGGAAATATTCGTTAATCTTAGCGGAATGTAATGATAAGCAGAGTGATTTATTCATCAGAATGTGAAGACTTAGACTTTCTCTTAACAGGTTTGTCACATTTTCTCATGTATCATCTTTTGGCAACTTAATATCCCATGTCAATAGTGATGATGTATACTTAAAATATGCAAATTTATGGTCCTGGACAGGTTAAAAGCATTTTCCATGCAAGCTTGGGGAACTGTGTTCTGACTCAGAATTCTATGCATCCCTGGAAAATTTGGCTCAATAATGCTTGAATTTATGTAAACTCAATTAATATCTTCTATTTACTCTGTTTTAAGGGTGAACTTTCATTATGTATTAAAATTGACTCACTGTGCATCAGGTTTTTGATCATAGGCTTTACGCAGTTTAGTCAAGATAACTTCTGTATGGTTTACTCTGTTCCTTTTTCCTGCATTTATGGATTCAAGCTCTCCCTGGGAAAATGTAGCCAGAACAAACCCACCCGATTCATGCTGACAAATCTCTCTCGCTCTGTCTTTCTTTTTTCTCCTGTTCTCTTGTGCCATTTTAAGGCTTTTGTTCTGTTTCTGGCCTATTAGGAATCTGTGACTTTTTTATGGGGGGTGTTCTTTTTGAGACAGGGTCTCCTTGTAGCCCCAGCTGTCCTGGAATCACTATGTAGACCAGGATGGCCTTGAACTCAACAGAGATCTGCCTGCCTCTGCCTCCTGAGTGCTGGGATTAAAGGTGTGTGTTACCATGCCTGGCAGGAATCTTTGACTTTTATTAGGCTTTTTTCATTTGGTTAAAGATTGCACTGATCCTGCAGTAGCTTAGCCTCCCTTTCACCACAGATAGACTCTTTATAAATGAAAAATAAGAAATGTATCCTTTTCAACATAATTGTCAGTGTATCCTCTTATTTCAATTTTTAAATAATCCATTTAAAATAAAACTGCTTATTTTTTGTAAAAGAGGCTAACATGAATATCAGCATTTGTGTTTAGATAACACGCATAGATAGTAACTACATTATTTACTTTTCTGTTGCTGTGATAAAACACCATGACGAAGTAAAGGCAATTTACAGAGGATGAGTTTATTGGTTTTATGGTTGGAGAAGGCTGTGTCCACATGGTGGAGAAGGCACGGCAGGAGGCAGCCAGAGCAGAAAGCTGAGAGCTCACATCTTCAAGCAAGTACTGGAAACAGAATGAGCAAACTTCAAGTGGGGGATGGTATGAACTTTGATAGCCTGCCCCAAGTGACGATCATTTTCCAGCAAGGCTGTACATCCTGGGGATTTTATGACTATCCCAAACAGCACCAACCAGTTGGAGACAATATAATGAGTGTTAAAATATTTGAGCCTATGAGGGACACTTCTCATTCAAACCATGAGAATAATGTTTTGGCTGTGGTGTGCCAAAACATCTACTTTTTTCCTTCTAAAATATGCATCACACACGTGGTTTTTCACTGTCACCAATTCTAGTCCCCCTTGAATTGCATTTTTTCTCCGTTTCTTGTGTGCCTTCATTTCTTCCTCTTCTTCGCTTCATTTATTTTATGTGTATTTTTATGCACAAACCTTACCCATTTATTTCTAGATCTACAGATTGAAGAAGAAAAGATCTAGTTTTGTTGTTCTCTCAGTTTTTGCCATATCCTATGAATCACTATTAAAACAGTGCAGCAATATTTTCTTTCTGTCTCCACTTTCTTCCCAGTCCCTTCAAGATTTTGATAAATTCAGACATCTAGGATGTAGTTCTGTGGAGCTTCTTGAGTAGGATATCAAATAGGGCTTGAGAATTTGCTCTTCTGTCAAAGATCCAATGTCACTCTGCTTTTATGCAATTGGATTAGGTATGGAGATATAAACTGAATGACTGTCTCATGTCACCAATCTTTTCCATCATGATCATACAAGCATCTTCTGAAATATCTTAGTCCCACAAACATCTTAAATGTAAATAGTTTCTAAGCATTTGCATTTATAAGTTACTTTTCTGTTGCTGTGGTAAAACACCATGACAAAGGCAACTTATAGAATGAAGAATTTATTTGTATTATAATTCCATAAGAATGCAGAAAGCATAGCAGCAGAGGTGACCAGAGCAAGAGCTGAGTGATCACACCTTCAAACAGGGACAAGAAACAGAGAAAATGGAAATGCAGCAAAATTTAAGAACTTTCAAAGCCTGCCCCCCATGGTATGCTTTCTCCAGGAGACAAAGCCTACTGAAGGTTCCATAACTCCTCCCAAACAGCACCACTACCTGGGAACTAAGTAACCAAATGTTTGGAACATAAGGTGGCATTATCATAAAATGACTACCTTCTACTTCCTGGCCTCCACTGGCTCATGATTATATTGTAGTGCAAAATGCACTTAGTCCAACCTTAGAAGTCCTCATAGTCTTTAACAGTTTCAACAGTATTCAAAAGTACAGAGTCCTGTTAGGGTTCAAGAGTCGGGAATAATTCCCATAGACACACACACAAAAAAAACTGCATAAAAATTTTATTCAGAAATTTAAAGTATAGGCAACCAAATTGACAGCTAGCCGGGCACGGACTCCAAAAGCCAAAGATGGTGTCTGGTCCTGAACACTAGCAGGCAGAAGCTTTTATAGGGAGGTTTCATAGAAGTCCAAGTGTGCCAAGTATCCTTTAAAATGATTGGATGGCCCTATGTCCTGAGAATGGGGAAGTTCCTTATTGCTCAGGGCAGTCCTCAGGGCACTGGAATGTGCTGTTTTCTGTAGGGTCAGAACTTTTTGTTTTTACCTTATAAGGCTTTTACATGCCCAGGCTTGCTTAACCTATAGCTTTGGGGGGGAGGGGGTAGCAAATGGAATTTTACAGCATGCCTGGCTTGTCTGGGCTTTCCTGAAACAGCTAGCCAAAATGTAGTCAGTGCATTCTGACTCTTTAAGTCCAAAAACTCTTCTGGGAATCAAGGCACTCTCTTAGCTATACACCTCCTCTACAAATCAAATTGTGTACTTATAATACACAATGGAATCAAATATGCATTCCCATCCCAAAAGGGAGGAAAGGGAACATAGTGGAGAACTCCTAAGACAAAAGCAAGACCCCCAAAACAGCAGAAATAGCACCAACTCCAATAGCTCCGTTCCCCTATCTGGGACTTTACTATTGAAGGGCTTAGATGGGTTAGCCACTCCAAGCTTTGCTGTGTGCATCTCTCTCTCTCTCTCTCTCTCTCTCTCTCTCTCTCTCTCTCTCTCTCCCTCGAGCTGGTATTACTTCATGTATACAACTCTCCTTGGCCAATGCCTCATGGCTTTGGCATCTTTTGGTGTCACCACTACCAACCCAGCCTCACTTTCTCAGCTTCACACAGCGGCTCCTCCTTGGGGCCTCTTGGCCTGTCAAAGCCTTCTTTACTCAGGGACTGACTTGTTGCATGCTACCTGGACTCTGAAGCTCTCTGAATACGAACTGATGACCCCTTCACTCTTTTATTTTTTATACCTCTAAAGCCAGCACCATGTGAAGGATACTCCCAAGTTTGGCTGCTGGCCTAGAATGGAGCCTGAGCTGCTTCATCCCCTTTTGCAGCATTTCTATGTGTGGTTACCTAGGAGCAGAAAATCCTTTAGACTTTTTCTTTCATATGGATGTTTAGCTGGGAGGGGTCTTCCCTGAGGGTACTCTTTCCATAGTTCAATTGCAAATCTGGAGGTCTTTCCTTAAGAGCCATAATCTCTTTTTGAAAGAGACCTTCTCCTTCAACACAAAACTTGGTTCCAACATTATTAGGCTTCACAAGTTTCCTTCTCTCCAAACTGAAAGTTATGTATTTCCCTCTGTCTGACTTGCTCTTTTTCACTGTAGATCTATACAATATTTACCATTAATAACATTTATAATGATGCCATCAATTCTATGTTAGGCAATATTGAAATTTCTTCCACCAACGAAATTAGTCTATTTTCAACTTAACCCCATGCAGGCTCATAGGCTGGAGGTAAAGGTAGCCAGATTCTCTCTCATGAAGTTATATTATGCATAAACTTTAATAGATAATTGTTCTTTTGTGTACTTTTATATATACCTTTTCAGTAAACATTGTTTGAACACTTTTCAAACATAATTAGATATGAAAAAAACATTATAGATAGAGATCTCACCTCTGATCATGTTTTAA
>NW_008352267.1:6428055-6452141 GCF_000622305.1 Nannospalax galili | reverse complement strand
ATTTTATTTAAAAAATACTGTATAATTGTATTAATTCAACAGCAAACCAAAAATTTATAACCACTTTTGAAAGATGTATCTTTGCTCTGGAAATTGTTATTGAATATGATGTTAATACTGTAATGAAATGCTTCTAATCATGTGGTTATTAAATAATTTAAAAAAAAGAATGAATTTTTTTGTAATTTTTAATTGAAAAATTAAAATTCTGTGCATTTCATACAGATCATTTTAATCATCTTTATATCCCCCTCTCCATTGACACACTCCCACCATCCCTCACTGAAATTCATGCATTCTGTCATTTATGTTAAGGCCTATCAAGTCAAGTTAGTATATTCAGATGTCCCTTAGTGCAAAGTCATCCACTGAGGTCTAGTCAACCTATCTGGAGTCCCTCCCTTTAAGAAAATCAGCTCTTCTTCACCCAGCAGTAATCAGCTGTCAATAGTTCTTTGAACAAGATAGGAGACTGATGGCCATTTTCACAGTTCCATGTTTGTTTTTTTGTCTCCTGGAGTTGGCGTGGGTCTTGTGCTTTCTGACACTACTGCTGTAGGTTTGTATGAGCAAGGTTCCATGAGCCTGAAGGACTCTATTTCCATGGGTTGTGCACCTCATCCCTGCTTCTTACAATTTTTCTGCCCCCTGTTTTACAATAGTACCTGAGCCTTGGGTGGGTGGAATTTAACATAGGAGTCCTGGCTGAGGACCCTGACTCTGTAGACTCTTATTCTCTAATCTTTGGTCATTTGTGCTCATGGCCCTCTGTTGCATGAGGGAACTTCAGTGATGAGAGTTGAGAGATGCATTAGCATTCTCTCTACCCCTTGCTTCACTATATCTATGAGCCTTAGGAGTAGAGGTTCCATTATAGATGTGACATTTAGGGTTGGGCAATTCCCAGACAATCTCTGTGTATGACCAGTTGTGGAACTCTATATTAATCTCTGTCTATTGCACAGCAAGCTCCTCTGATGAGTGGTAACTGAGATATATTTCTGTAAATGAAGGATCCATATTTTGCACAGAGTAAGAAACTGTATTTGTCTAGGGAGGTGACAGACTTGGGTTTTTCTAAGGTCTATGACCACTCCAGCCATGTGTATTTGACTATGTTTACAGTACCACACATGAGTTTCCTCCACTGAGTGGGCTTTAAGTTCATTTAGGTAGCTGTTCATTACCCACAAGATAAAAGTGGCACTACTGCCCCAATATAGTTTGCTGTGCTGGTCATTGTTGTGGTTAGGAAGACTTAAATCTGGGTTTGGAACCAGATTGCCTGGTGCTCTCCAAATCCGTGAGAATTAGCCATCTGGTGAGGTGGCTTCCAGGCCAGTTCCAGCTCCCTTGCTCCAAATCCAGTTTGTGAAATACGTCTTGTTTTCATCAATAGAATGAGATTTTACCATGACATAGTTTTACTCTTCAAATAGAAGAAATTATGATCCACTAACTAGAAATCTATTATGAACTTACATAAATTTAAAAATTGAAAGCCAAAACCTCATTGGTTCTTAATGGTTGTAATGTTAACACCTCAATATGCATCTATTGGAAAAGAGAGATGACCATTCAATGTTGCACAGTGTTTACTGTTTCCATGTTTATCTTGTAAGGTGTTCTATCTGTTTGATGAAGTTTTTGTTTGTCACTTTCAAATTTTTAAATCTGAATCTAACACTATGTGACTATAGGTACGATATTTTTTTTTGAGATAACTAAAATTTAGAAATCCTAATTTCTACTTAATTCCCCCATAAGTATACCTCAGTGAAACTAAAACAAAAACATGAAATTGACTTTTATTTAATTAATTAATGTTAATTAAAATAGACAAATAATATATCAAGTATATTACTGCAGTATACTTATGGGTAATTAAACTTAATATTCTTAATTAGACTGAAGCTATAGCTCAGCAGAATTGTAGTTTCTTTAATTAATACTTCACCTTTCTTTTTTGTAAAGATCTGTTAATGAGTTTTACTTTAAAAAATAAAACAATGCACTCCAAATTGCCAAAAATTTGCAAATGAGTCAGTCTTTCAAGACAATGTACATATAATTTAAGTTATTCAACATGGATTCTCTTAATAGTCCTATTCCTAGTGCACATTATACCTTCACTTAGACAGGGTGCTGAAAATGTTTAAAAATGAAGAGATCTTTGTTCCCATTGGGTCTCCAGGCTACCATAGAGGACATGATTATATGGAACGAGTTACCAAAATCCATTTGTTTCTTTTACCTTATCTTCAGGACCATCTCCAGTCTCTCTCACTGCTCCAGAGCTCAGGTCTTCTCAGCTAGCTAGTAAGAACCAACACATCTTGTTCTCATTGCTTCTCCCTGGACCTTGGCCCTGTCCCATTGAGGCTGCCAGAGAGCACCTGGCTTGAGTTAGGCACCTACCACCTCACTCATACCCCTGCTTTACAACCATATTTAGATTCACTGTTCCAGAGCTCAGTCCTTTTCTACAAGCTAGTAAGAACCAGCTCATCCTATTCCCATTAACTCTTCTTGGGCTTTGGCCCTGTCCTTCTGAGACTGTTAGAGAGATAGACAGATCCCACCATCCTGACAGGTAAACATTTCCTTGCTTTGAGACCAGTCCAATCACTTGAATCCAGGGCTCATATCTTCTTTGCTTAGCTAGTTATCTGGGCCAAGCTGATATCCATCACCTGGACTTGGATCTAGACTCATTCACCCTCTTGGAGAGCTCTTGACTAGCCTACTTAGATCAAAATATAGAGCATGAAGCCGAGGCCAACTAACTATTCAGAATTTATACCAGAATAGAAGGAAACCAAGGTAAAACAATACAAGTAGAATCAATCTTCAACTCAAAAGCAGGCTTGAGTTTCATATTGTACACACAAACAACTAAAGAAAACAAAACCCCCAGAGTACAAGAAAACTATAAATACTACTACTACAAACGATTACTACAACTACTACTACTACTACTACGACTCCTATGACTACTACTAAATATCCCCACCAAACCCCATTAGTTCTGTAGAAGTGTTCTATAATGAGAAATACCTAGAAGTAGTCCATGAAACAGTTAAAAAGAACAAACTTAAATATGATAAAAGAATTGAACAAATTTAAAGAATACACATACAACTGAATGAGCTCAAAGAGGATCGAGATAAGCTCCAGATTGAAGCTCAAAAAAAAAAAAAATGAATGAAATGACAAAGACAATTTATTATTTGAAAACTGAATTCAAAAAAAAGAAATAGAAATATTGAAGAAAACTCAAGCTGAAATGAAGAAGGAATTGAAAAATTTTACAACACAACCTTTGAATGCCTCCCAGAACTTGCTAAAGACAGGCAACACTTTGGACACAGGACTTGGAGCAATTGATCTGGAAACCTCCACCCTACAGACTCGTTCTCATGTATTAGAGGATACTGTACAAGCTGCCAAGAGTGAAAATCAACCAATGGTCCTATCCAGCTGTGAAGTCTAATAAACAACAATGCCTGGCCCAGCAAAATATAGTTTTTGGTGCATTAGTGGCACTTCTATCTTGAAGGGGGATCAACAAATGTCTCAATACACATGGTTGGAAAGGTCATAGGTCCTAGAGAAAAACCTAATTTTGTCAAATTTATAGACCAATGAAATTTCTTACTTCTTTCTAAATATGCATCCTCGTATATACAGACATATACCTTTAACCTCTCATCCAAGAACATTTCTTTTGCAAAAGATGGAGACTATTACAGAGTTCCCAAAGTGATCAGAGAAAAAGTGTCTATGAAGCATTTAAACCTAAGTTACATATCTTCAGTGCAACCTCTACATAAAGGATGAATGTATTTCTCAACTCTCACCAGAGAGATTTCTTTATACAACAGATGCTGATTAACATAGAAAGTCACAATTGGTCACTATACAGAGAACAAGAGGTGAGAGACTGCTTATACTTGAATATGACACCTATTTCAAACCTCTTCCACCCAAGGCTCAGAGATCATTGCAGAAAAGGGGGAGCAATGACAGTATGAGCCAGAAGGGGGGATGACCACAAGAAACAAAGTCTTCCAGACATCTAGTAAGTTCCTCATGTGAACTCACAACAATTGTGATACTATGCACAAGTCCTACACAAGCTGAAATCATACATAATCCCAGCATAGACATGGGTAACTAAGAATCTCAACCCCACCTAAGGAACTTTTGACAACTGATGACTGTTGAGAGAGGAAAGCTAGTTTCTTAACCTGAGTGAGACTCTTGGTGGGTCCAGTTGAGGGACCCGCAGTGACCAATATTTGTGGACACAAATCAAACTGTATAGGCTTTGTTATACATATAAAAGAATACATTAAATTGGGTGGAGACATTCAGATTAGTGCAAATAGTGGAGGGGATATAAATGCCATTAAAGTATATTTTATGAAAATGATAAAAATTGAATAAAAATAAAAATCTCAAAATAAGAATAAAACTAGGAAAACTAAAAAAGGTCACAAATTATGTCTGCAAATGAAACTAAAACTATGTCAAAGCAATTGCTCTAGGGGAATATGATTTAAAAATATTAAAAAGGCATTGTAACTATAATTGCTTTAAAATGAAAATAAACAAGCTGAAAATTAAAAAGAGATAGCTAAAGAAGATAATTTTTTTCATGGACCAAACTACCTCAGTTCCCATTCTTTAATTTTATCCATTAACCCTCTCAATTGGTTTCTTTTCCTCTCTTTTACTACAGCATCATTTGTTCTGGCCAGAACCAATTTTAACTGCTACATATGATATTTCATAAAAACTATTAATCCAAATTTTTTAGATGAAGTTATGAATTTTTGTCTTTTTGAAGCATGGTCTCCCTGTAGCCCCAGCTGTCCTGGAACTCACTATGTAGACCAGGCTGGCCTTGAACTCATAGAGATCCACCTGCCTCTGCCTCCCAAGTTCTGGGACTACAGGCATGCGCCACCATGCCTGGCTGACAAAGTTATGAATGTTTAATGTTGACAATATTCTTTTAAACTTTTTATGTAACTAATATATTCTGAATATAATGCATATACTTCACCATAATATTGTATAAATTTGTAAGCTAAAAACGTTTTTTCAATGTTCATTTTAATGGAATTTTTGTGCATTTCACACAAATCTTATTAATCATCTTTATACCTCCACTTCTATCCACATGCCCCTATGTCCCTGCATCACTGGAATTCATGTATTCTGTCATATATATCAAGACCTATTAAGTCAAGTTAGTATACCCAGAAGTCCCCAGTGCAATTTTGTCCACTGGGAGATCTAGTCAGCCTCTAGAGTCTCTCTATTAAAGACCAACTCTCCCTCACCCACAAGTAGCCTGGAGCCAATAGTTATATGTTGTGTCTTTGTCTGATTGAGTTTGTCTGGGTCTTGTGCATGTTGACACTATTGCTGGAAGGTCATATAAGCAAGGTCTCTAGAACTTGTACAACTCTGTTTCCTTATGTGCATTAATTTCTTTCCCTGACTCTTAAAATCTTTCTGCCCCTTATTTCTCAATGTTCTTGAACCCTGGGCAAGTGAATTTTAATACAGGAGTCCTATTCAGGGACCCACACTCTCTGTAGACTCTTATTCTCAACACTTTGGACACTTGGGGCCTTTTGTGTTCACTATCATCTGTTGCATGAAGAAAACTTGTTGATGAGAGTGGAAAGATGTAATGAAATCTCTACAGAAGTGATAGACTTCTGTAATTGTTCCCATCAGTCACAAAAGAAGCTTCTTTGAGGAGTGGTGATTGTTATACTTGTCTTAAATATAAGGATTCATATTTTCCATAAAATAGGAAATTATGTTTATCTAAGAATGTAACAGACTTAGGATGTTTTCTAAGATCTATGACATCTCTAACCATGTGCATTTGGCTATGTTTACAGTGCTACACATGAGTTCCATCCCATCAAGTTGACTTTAAGTTCAATTAGGTAGTTTTTTTGTGGTCACCGACTGTGGCTACTCTCCTCCAGCTCTGGCCACTCTCCTGCTCTCTTAGTTCCTCTGATCAGTTGTCTGGTCCAGACTCCAGAGCTGGTGAGTAGTCTGCACAAGTGTCACTGCATTCAGATGCAGGAGACCAGGTTCAGCGTTTCCCCACAGTCACTGTAGAGTGAGCATAAGCTTACTTGAAGTATAGGGAACCAGGTGTTGGGGGGGTGTGACTTTTGGCATTGAGCTATCTCTCCACTGGCTGCATTGACAATCTGCCAGGTAAGGTTGATGGGTTGGTGAGGGTTAACAAGAGTTGCTAGCAATATAGGGGTAGTGGCCCAATCACAGCACAGCAAGTAGGATACTTTATTAGCCTATCACAGAATAGCAGGTAGGATGCGTCATTAGCATACTGTGTTTCAGATTACAGAAATACTGATAACATAAATAATAAGGAACATAGACAAAGGATTTCCTCTAGATTGAGGACTTAGCTAATGTCTCTGTTTGCAGGGAGAGATGTTTGAGGTCTCCCCAGGTTGGTGGCTTTTGTTGTCTGTGATGTTGGGTCAGTCTCTTGGTGGTCATTTTTTTCAGGGCTGCCATCTGTTGCAATATCTAAGTGTTGCAATTTTAGATTCCAAGGGTGGTGATTAGGGGGTGGCGAACTCTAGGCATCAGTCTCATGATCTTCCAATGGGAACAACTGTCACGAGGCTTTCCTTGTGGCTCCAGTGGTTGGGCCATTGCCTCAGGCCTGCCATATGGCTGTCAATAAGACTTTCACCCTAGGTTCAAGCCTGTCTCCCTGGGGTCGGTGGTCATGGAGGGAGGTTTTCCATTGCAGACAATTCTGATATTCTGGGCTCAGATCCAAATGGGCGCTGGAACATTATCTGGAAAGACACAAGCATAATAGTCTCACATCCCAACAGGCCAGAATCCATTCAGAGACATCCTTGTGTCTAACAGGTCCCATGGCAAGGCGACATTCGGTAGAGCAGCCTTCATATACAAGATCCTTGAGCAAAGCATCTGTAGCCCCCCAATGGCTGATTTTCCTAGTAATGCTTTGTTGGCACCTTTCAATGAAGTCAGAGAAAGGCTCACTTGGATTTTGTATCAATCTGGTCAATTTGGTATCCACACGGGTCAGCATACTTTGGAAAGCATGGAGGTGCACAAAGCCGTACTTGTTCAAAGTAGCGGGGAGGTCCCCGTGCCTGAGCTTGGGGTATCTCAAAACTGCTGCATCCTACTAAAGCATCAATTCCAATGTTTTGGATGTTTACATTTCTATTGCACTCTGCCTGTTTTTCACATTCATCCTGGTAAACAGCTTTCCATAAAAGGAAATCACCTCCCTGTAAGCAGGCATGGGCGATATTCTGCCAATCATAGGGGCTTTTGCCAAATGACTGTATCTAATAACTGACCAAACCATGGAGAGTGAATGTCATCCTCAACTGCTGCCTTACACAATGTCCTTAAGATATCATAAGAATATGGATTCCAGACATTGGGGTTCTGTTGTCCCTGATTGACAGTAACTGGAAAGAACTGTGGAAAATCTCCCTTTGTATCATAGAAGAGGGGCCTAGGTGGGAGGGGCTTCCAATCCTCCTCTGGAAGGGAAGGGTAGATGGGCTGGGGGGGAACTTCCTTAAAACTAGTGCAAGATGGCAGAAAGTAACCATCACCCTGTAATGGCGGAGCCCTCTGGAAGGGAGGGGTAGATGGACTGGGGGGGAGGCTTCCTTAGAACTAGTACAAGATGGCAGAAAGTAGCCATCATCCCGTAATGGTGAAGCGGAGGCTATCTTAACTTCCTATTTTTCATCAAAGCCAATACAAGAAGGGGGAGGATAGCCACCGTCCTATAATGGTGGGGCAGGGGCTATCTTGACTTCCTGTTTTTCATCAGGGGGACCCTTGGACCCTAATTCCTCATTTTTTACCTCATTATCGGCAGTCATCATTTCTGCATCAGAAGAGAAATCAGTTAGTTTGGTTTTGACTGAAAATGCCTGGGACAGGCCGTCCCCACCATCCCGTTGCTTTATTTGTTTATCTATGTTGTTTAGTATGAGATTATTCTGCTCAGGGGCATTGAGGGGAACTCCCTGAAGTGAGGCCAGAATCGCAGTCACAATGGGGTAGAATGGCCCAGATAATGGAAGCCCTTCCCTGACTTCTCTCTTTCTGGCAATGAATAGCACATGAGCCCATTGCTCTGGATCCCAACAGAAGGAATCTGTAAACTAAGGAGCAAGAGCTAACACTTCAACTAATACCCTAGTTACTTCCTTCTCTGTTACCCTAATTTGCCTACTCCTGAGGAGAGAAACCAGTGCAGCAGCACAGGGGCCGGCAGCAACTGGATGATTATTCCCCATACTGGAGGTCACTCACACTGCAAGACGTACCCAGAAAGACTCAGGAGCCATTCAGGAAAATGATCAGGGGAGACAGGAATGACATGCCAAACCAAAGACAGCGAGCCAGGAGAATGAAAGCAGCCAGCACACATAGAAGGATTACCGGCAAAAAGGGTACCAGATGCCCAAAGTGTTACAGCCTCGTGGGGTCAACCACTGAGAGACTGACCTAACGTGGCAGACAATGAAAGCAGTGAGCAACCACGGGAAGAGAGGGGGCATCGGGAGCCCAAGGTGTTACAGCTCAGAGTGTTACAGCTCTGTGGGGAGGGGGGTCCCAGCCCCACGTTTGCTGCCAGCTGTGGTCACAGCTAGCGGTGGCTGCTGCTTCATTCTCATGGGCATCGAGGCTGCACATCCACTCACCCTGGACTGAGGCCACTTTGCCTGCCCAGTGCTGAGGCTGCTCTTCTGCTCGCCTGGTGCCACTTTCTGTCATCCCTGCTTCTGCCCGGTCCCAGACCCCAGGGCTGGTGAGGAGACTGTGTCAGCGGAGCCACATTCACACGCAGGAGACCAGGTTCAATGAAACAGATCTGCTTTATTGCAGGTAGGCACAAGCTTATATAGGGGTAGTGGTCCAATCACAGCAGAGCAAGTAGGATTCCTTATTAGCCTATCACAGAATAGTGGGTAGGATGCCTCATTAGCATACTGGGTTTCAATTACAGAGCTTGGATTCCTGGAAACCACATGACACTGACTGTTCCAATATTTAAGTGTTGCAATTTTGGATTCCAAGGGTGGTGATTAGGGAGTGGCAAGCTCTAGGCATCAGTCTCATGATCTGCAAATGTTAGCAAATGTTACAAGGCATTCCTTGTGGCTCCAGCGGTCAGGCCATTGCCTCTGGCCTGCTGTATGGTTGTCAATAAGACTTTCACCCTAGGCTCAAGCCTGTCTCCCACAGTTGTTGATTACCCCTAAGGTAAAAATGTTGCTACTACATGAATATAATTTGCTGTGCTGCTCATTGTTGTGATTATTAGGCTTTAAAGTTGAGGTTAGACAAGTGAATGTTTTTTTGTTTTTTTTTTTCCCATGCATAGTGTCCTCCAAAACTATGAAAACTAATCTTCAAAGGGGAAGTTTTTAAAGAGGCGTGAGATTGAAAAAGTTGAAAGACATGGTTTGAATGATATGTTTTTAACTAAATAGATTCTTAGTGGTATAAGAATATTCATCTTTCTATGAATTCTGTCATACACATTAAGACCTATCAGGTCAACCATTTGTACCCAGATGTCCCTTGGTACAATTTTATTCACTGGAATCTAGAGCTGCACCCTTAAGGAAGATCAACTCTCCCTCACCCTGCAGTGATCAATTGTCAATACTTCCTTGACCATGTTTGGACCCTGCTAATCATTTCTCCAGTTATGTGCTGGGTTTTTGTTTGATTGAGTCAGCAGGGGTCTTGTGCATGCTGTCATAACAGAATACATGAAATCTGATGGGGTGTCAATGGGGTCTGTGGATGAAGCTGGGGTTCTAAATTTGATTAAGATCTATTATATGAAACACACAGACTTCAATAAAAATATACATAAAAATAAAATAAATTATTTTCATACATGACAAATCATTATTTTAAAGGATTAGATATTGTTTATAATACTGAAAAAAAGAATATTCATCTTTCTAAAGTTTTGTTACTTAGAAATTTATTATGAGAAATCTCAGATCTAAACAGAATGATTACGTGAAATAGCCACATATATTTTTTCCACAAACACACACACATATACACACACACACACACACACACACACACACACATATATACTAGCCTCAACAATGATTAAGATATAAAAATTATGTCATTGCATTTTTTCATCTCCTGATAGTTTTGGAATGTACTATTAGCACAGCACAATTGCTATGTATTTTGTGATATCTTAAGGGAAAGTTTGTCAGCTATTGCTGTAATATTACTGTGTTATCTAAAGTTAACATAATAAGTAACAATATTAGGAAAATTTTAGTTTTATCAATCTATTATTTACACAAAATAATATGTTTAAATACACAATACAATGTAGGTAGTGAGTTTAGTTGTTTAGAGCATGATGCTAATAAAAATAGAATACAGCTTGAGATATGTATATCTTAATTACCATAATAAATTTAATTAGCAGACAGATCAATTCTCACATAATGACATTTATATTTCTTTTTTGTGGTTTTTGAAAATTTTTATTTTATGTATATGAGTGTATTGCCATCATGTCACATGTGTCATGCATTGCTGCGGAGGTCAGAAGAGGGCTTCAGATTCCCCTGGAACTGGAGTTAAGGATGGTTCATAGCCGCCATGTGAGTGCTGGGAATCGAACCCAGATCCTCTGCAAGAGTAGTCTGTGATCTTAACTGATGAGCCATCTCTCCAGCCCTACATTTATATTTCTTGATGAGTATGCTTAACATCTACTCTCTCATCTAATTTCAAGTAAGCTGTGCCTTGTCAGTAATTGCTGTCACCATGGTCAACATGTCTAGAACTCACACAGATTAGCAGTGAGAATATGTGGTCTATGACAATCAGATCCCAGTTTCACCTATCTCTAAACAACTTACTTTCTACTGGGCTCATGGTTCTTACTTTTCTCAGAATTCACACATAAGTGATATCAAAGATACATCACCTATCATGACCAATTTATTTCAGTTGTCACCATTCCTTTAGGTAGTTTATGTTGCAAATGATGACAGGGCTCTTTCTTTCACATGGCTTCAGAATATTCCAATGCATGGGTGTATATGTGTGTTATTTATTTTACTCTGAAGTATAGTCCATTATTGAGGAAAGTCAGGGCAGGAATTCAAGGCAGGAATCTGAAGACAGGACTGCTTGTATTTTATATAGCATTATCTCCAACCAGGAAACTCATTTATAGGCAAAGAAGTGCAGCACAACTCTGGAGGATGCTACTTGTCAGTTGGCCTGTTCTCTGCTTCACTCTGAATCTCGGGATTCTTCTACATTCCAAGAAGGGCCACAGCATGCTGTGCCATCTTACATCAAGACAGTCCCGCACAGATATCCTGACAGACCAACCTGATGCAGGAAATTGGGAAACTCAGGTTTCTCCTCTCAAGTGATACTAGGCTAGGTCAAAGTGACAGTTAACACTTTCAAACTTGATGCAAAAATATCTCATCTTTAAATCATGATCTTTACTTTCTTGTCCCTAAGATCTCATGTTCATATTATGATATTAAAATTTTAAAGTTTCATAGTCTTTAAAAAATTCCAATGCTTTAAAATTCAACATCTCTTTGAAACTCTAACATGTTTTAATAGTGAATTTCTATCATTAACATTTTAGTCCAAATGAAAGGACTAGCACATATAAAAAAATTACATTGAAGCAAAATCAAAATTCAGCCTTGTGAATCCAAATCCTGTCTCTCAATGTTTAACATCAGATACTCATTCATGATCTGTATCTCAATCTTTATCATCAGATACTCATTCATGATCCTCTGGGTCCAAAGGGCTTTGAAAGTGCCACTCTTTGGCTCTGCTAGCTGTAGCACACACAACATATCTCATAGACTCAAGTCAGCTGCACTTCACAGCTATTGCTGTTATTGGAAGATATCCAACTGTCCTCATATCACCAATATCCTGAGTTGTGTCTAATTTGTCTAATGTTGTGACTAATGTCTTCTTATGACTTTTCCACAAAGACTCTGACCATAACACATGCTGCCAAGCCTCAGTGTCTCTCCATGACCCCTTCAATTCTTCAGTTTTCATTCCTTAAAACCAGTACCACATATGTGGATCCTAAATATTGCCAAGTTCAGCTGCCAGCTTGACATGTAGCCTTGTCCTTTGGACCAGAAATTTTGCAGACTGATACTGAGGAAATATTTCCCAGAGTATTTCACCTCAGTATTACTGATCACATCAGAATTTTCAGCTTTACAGCTAGGAGATTCAGCCTCCTATTGCTCCAATAAAAGTACATTATGCTTCACTTCAATGATGCTGATCTTTTGTTAGTCTTAACTGATTTGTCAGCCCCATTATGAGCAGCACCCATAAATTCTTAGTTAAGATTTCATAGGAATGGCTCTTAGTCTAACTCTTAGTGAAGGCCTTGGTCCCTTCTGAATTCTCACTTGCCAGGTCTCCACAGTTCACAATTATCTTATATTGTTTTCCAAGCTACCACAGTAGCAACTCATAAAGCTCTGAACATGAAATGGCTTTTCCATTTTAAAGATCCAAAATTGTGGACAGTCTTCAACAAAATAATCCAGATGGTCTATCACAATGACACCCCACTTATTTATTTCTATTAGTTTTTATTGAATTGTGATTTCCATACAATATAGTTTGACAGTATTGAGAGCCTGCCCTTAACTGTACCTTTCCGCACAATGTCCCTGCACTATTTACTGTATTCTTTCTCATATATGTATATATATATATAGTGTATATGTACGTATATATGAGTGTATATGTATATGAGTGTACATGTGTATGTGTGTATGTAAAACATGGCCTATAGTGTCTTATTTGTGTCCTTTACTGTGGATCCAACCACTGGGCCCACCAGGAGTCCCATCCAGATGATATTGTCTTTTCCTGTCCCAAAAGCCATCAGTTCCAAAAAGTTCCCTAGGTTGGGGTGGGATTTCTTACCTACATCCCCGTGTCTATGCTGGGATTATGCCTAATTTGAACTTGCACAGGACTTGTTCTTATCCCTTCTTTCATAATATTTTTTCTTCTAATTTGCTTTCTATTGCTGTTATAAAATAATCTGATCAAAATCAAGTTGGAGAGGAAATGATTTCTTTATTTGACTTTGCTTCCAGGTTGCAGTTCATCATGAGAAGTCAGAGGGAGAAGTCAAGAACCTGGAGGCAGGAACCATGGAGGAAGCTGCTTTCTTGCTCTCTCACTTAAAGATTCATGCTTAGTCAGCTTTCTTTCATTTTTAAAGAATCAAACTTTTACTTTAATTATGTATGTGTTATGAGTTCATATGATGTTCCTTTCTTCTATTATTTCTGTCCCTCTTTTTAAAGAACTACTTGTCTTATTTATTTTTAGAATGACTTATATTTTCCTTTTTGAAAAACTTTTGCTATACATTTTGAGGTGAAACAGTGAATTTTTTTCTGATAAATTAGAGAATTTAAGTTATTATTGCCCAGACTGATTTTTTCTGAGTACATGCTAAAGCCTAATTCTTTTTTGAGTGATGCTCATGTGGGTGTTCTTCATTTTATACTTTTTGCTTAATCATTTATTTATTTTTAATTATTTATTTATTAACTGCATTCTTAGAAGAAGCATTTCACTACAACACCATTGACATATTCAATAACAATTTCCTGAGCTAAGATACATCTCTTTCAAAATTTGCTTATAGGGTTTAAACTGAGTACAATATTGTACAACTACAATAATTCAACTGTAAACCTAAAGCCTAAATCTTTCAGCTATGATACTTTAAATATGTCTCTTGGCACATGATTCTGACTGGAGATATAGGCATGTGAGTACAAGTGCCCAGGCAAGTCAGAGAATGACGATAAATCTCCTGAAGCTAGATCTGGATTGGTTGTGAGCTGCCTGACATGGGTGCTGGGAACTGTATTCAGGTCCTCTGTGAGAGCTGTACAGCCTCTTAACTGCTATACCATCACTTTATCTTTAGGTGCCTTTCTTATACAGGCCAAGATCAGCTAACTGAGGAAGTTTGTTGTCTGGAGTGGCTGGCCCTTCTACATCAATTAGTAATCAAGACAATCTCAAGCAGACCAGCTCACAAGTCAATCGGATGTAGGAAATCCCTCATTTGTGGTTTCTTCTCTAAAATAATCCTAAACTATGTAAAATTAGCAATTAAGTCTAACCAGGGAAATATTCATATCAGTAGTCGATTTATATCATATAATAATAAAACTATATCATAATAGTTTTTCTTGAAATGAAGTTACAGAATCATTTCTTTTTCTCTTTTGTCTGCATTATGTGCATTATTTTTCATTTCTTATTATTTCTTCTATTTCTTGTTTCTGACCACTTGGCAATAACAGTCACATTTTCCCTAATTACTTCCAGCTTGAACAACCATATTTTGTCTTACCTTTAGATTTAGGATTCCTTAAAATTATAATCTTCATATCACTTCATATAGTTGTCCTGTACAATCATCTTATGTTTATCGCACTATCATAAACAAATATCCATGACTGAACAAAGGAATTAAACTCAGAAATCAATGACTGTGTAATTGAAACATGATGGGCTGTGTAAAAGTTTGCTTCCTAGAAAACTACTGAATATCATTGAATTCCCACTTGGCAAGGAATTATGGTGCTATAATTGAAACAGCAAAATGTATGGCAAAGTCTTTTTAATTTTCAGTGTTACATTAGCATCGCAAAAATTTTGATTCACTATGTGAGTCATAGTTGGAAAAAATGCCACATTAAAAGTATAAATTATTAGAAGACACTTTTGTTAGAGCAACTTTTGGCTAGAACACTAGAAGAACTATGCTTTTTAATGAACATTGTGTCATCAAAGATGGGACCATGGTTGCCGTAACTATTGACTAGAAATGTCTTAAGAGGAGGAAATAGTAAAGATGAATTTTATGAAAGGGCACTCAGTTATGATCCATTTCTCTCCATGTGCACTTGGTTTTCAAAACATGCTGATTTTCAAAATCTAGAATACTGGTGAAAGATTTTGAAAATATTCATAATTTTCTATTTAATTTCATATAATGTTCAAGAAAATTGATTTACAAAAGCAAAATTTGGGAGAATTTTTCTGAAATATTGGAATATGTAAAATTTGAATTTAGTTAGTCAGTGGTTGCAGTGACATACAAGTTAAGCACTAGGTACATATGGTCTTGGATCTTCAAATATTACACTAGTCTGTATTGAATTGTGCCCAATAGAAACATAAACATTGCAATTGAAGATATCATAGATAACATAAAAATTGCCTCTATGGTCTCATATTGATTCATGTTGAAATATAATTTTAGTAAATCACAAAAATTAATTTCATTTGTTTTCTCTGAGATTCTTATTATAGCTCCAAGAGAACTTAAAATTAAACTTTTATTCAAATGTTTTATATTAGGTTGTACTGTTTAAGACTGTAGACTGTAGTAACCTCCCAAATGTTCTTGCTTTTATATGCATAGCAAACAAGGTTTAAAATGACAAATAGGAAGCTGTGATGCATTAGATTCTTAAATCATGGGGAAAATGTAATGTGGAAAACATCATTTATGGTTCTGGTGGAGTACATCAAAATGAGAAATCAAGCAATACATTTTATAAGTAAAACCAAATTTAGTTACTGATGGAAAAGGAGCAATGCATGTCCCAAAGATATGTTTAGGTCACATCCATGTTTTATTGTATCTAAGATGCCATCATTTTAAAATGCATTGGTTTCGTGTTATTTTATATATATATATATATATTTTGAGAATGTCATATGCAATTGCTATATTTGCTTAATTTCCAACCCTCCCTCTCACCCTTTCAACTTTTTCTGTCTGGTCCTTCCTACTCATTCTCAAATGCATATCCTCTTTATTATTTGTTGAGAGAGAGAGAGAGAGAGATTCCTTACAGAGTCCCTTCAATTTTGTGCATATGTCTATGTTTTAGGTGATGATCATTTGGAACTGGATAGCCTACAGATTACTCATGCCTATAGACAAGTAATTTTCTCATAGCTTTTCATATAGGGGTGGGATCTTCTGAAATTTATCTCACAGACATTGGTATTTCAACTGGTGTTATCATCATACAACTTGTTTAGGCAACCATGTTGCTGATAAATTATGGGTGTAGCTTTCTTGTCCTAGCTAAAAGATATCATCTAGCTGCAGGCATTCTGGTTCTCTGGCTTTTGCTATCTTTCCACCATATTCTGTAATGTTCTATGAGCCTTGTGAGTATGAGCTGTTTGTAGATGTACCAATTGGTGTTGGGAACTGCTTGATCACTTCTTCTCTGCATTTTTCAACAGTTCTAAATTTCTGTAATCATTTTGGTATGCTGCACAAGGAACTTTTTTTTTTAATTAAGATTTATTAAAAACAGTATTCATTCCTCTGATTACATTTCCAGTTTCAGAGACATCTGCATTTCAAAAGTGTACCACATATTTTCATAAATATTCCATAATTCACGTAGAGCTTTTTGGTATTCCAATTTCCTCCAATCTCTTCTTAACATCCCTGTATTTGCTGAGAATTCCATCTATTTGTACCCATCAGAACTAGACATTTCTTCACAGAGGTATAAAATAGGATTATGCTAAAAAGCTGATTGAAAACACCCTTGCACTTTGTGCATCAAGACTTCTAGAAGAAGTAAAAACAAACTAAGCTTAGTAACATGTCTAACAAAAGATCTAGATATCTTACAACCATACTTAGAGTGGCAGGGTAAACAGGCAGAGGTTACTTTGTAGTTCAAATCATTGTTATTTTAATAGAGTGGAAAATTCATTTAGATAGTAGAGTTTGATAAGTGCCCAATTATAGTACTTTTTTGTCTATGTTAATGCAGTTTGATAATTTTAGTTTTTGAAGCTATTTAAGAATTATATATATATATATATATAATTGAGCTTTTTAAATTTCATACATTTCCCACTCAAATCCAGATCCCCTCATCCAGCCATGCCTCCCCCTATTTCCCCACTGAACCCTATGCAGTCTGCCGTACATGCTGAGTCCTATTCATTCAGGTGTGTACCCAAATGTTCTTCAATGTAAATGTATCACTGGAATCTATTCAGCATATCCAGTGGTCATATGTAAGTCATACTCTCCCTCATCCAGCAGCAACCAGTCTCAAACACTTCTCAGTTTAGTGCTGGCCCACCACCTATTTTCACCTCCCCTTTGGGCCCTTGTTTAATTGAGCTGACATGGGTCCTGCTCTGGATGCCACTGCTGCTACAAGTTCACATGAACAAGCCTCCAGAGGCCTGAAAGCCTCCACCTCCCTGTGTTCATGAATCAGCCCTGGGTCATACAATATTTCTGACTCCTTTTCCACAATGGACCCTGAGCCATGGGTGGGAGAGGTTCCATATAGGAGTCCCATCCTATGCTCTATAGTCTCTTATTCTCTAAAACTTGGCCAGATGTGGCCTTCTCTGTGCCTCACACCCTGATGTACAAGGAAGTCTCACTGGTGAGAATTGAGGGGTGCATTAGTCTCTCTCTATCCCTTATTCTGCTATGTTCCTGAGCCTTAGTTATAGAGATGTGTCACCTAGTACTGGGCATCTTCCAGCCATATATTCTTTGTGCCTGACCAGATTTGCAACTCTGTAGCATGAGCACAACATTTACCAGGACGGCTGTTATGCAAACTATGATAAACAACTTTAATCAGTTACAAGTTTTTGTATTTATTTTTATGAGTCTCTTGTCTAATTATGTAAGTGCACTACATGTATGCAACAACTGTGGAGGTGAGAAGAGGACTTCTGGTCCCCTAGAACTGAAGCTACAGACAGTTTTAAGCCATCATGTGGGTGCTAGGAACTGAACCCTGGTCCTCTACAAGAGCAGTCAATGCTATTAACTGGTGAGCCATTTCTCTGGCCCACAGATACTATATGTTTCTAAAAAAGAGAGATGTGAATGGTACACATTCTTGATTATATACAAGTTTGAGACCTATTAGTGGTTAGGCAACTAAAGAATTATTCCCTGATATTGTGAAACATATTGTTATAGAGTTAGAACACCAGTTGAATACTTTTGTCAGAAACATTTGATATTTGCAGCAGAGACTTATTTTAATGTGTGTGGTTTACTATATAATACAATAATAGCATAAGACTAGTGTTCTGAGAACATCACCTACACAACATTGACAGTGGTGTCTTCGCTATAAATAATGAGCCACCAGAACTTTTTTCATTTTGCTGTATTTCCTAATCATTCTAAATAAGTCACTTTCAATGTGGAGAGTTAAGTGCAAATGTAACGTGCTACTGAACATCAACGATAAGAAGTACATTTCCATGTAAACATACATTGGAAGGGGTTTTCTACAGCAATGTTGTTAAAAGTTGAAACATATGTAATTGCTTTGAGATCTCAAAATAAAACATTGATAGATTTTGGACAATGTTCAAGACTGTATTTTCAAGAAAATCCCATTTAATCACAGTTAACACTTAATACAGGATAGTTTGAAAAATCTAAGGGAGCATTTTGTTTTCTTAACTGAAATGTAATTCATTAGAAGCTGTTTTTCTTTTTTATTTATGTCACTTAATGGAAAAAATATTCTGATGAGGAAACAGATTGAATTCACCACACAGGATATGGTGGAAACTCTGAGTACGATTCATTTATTTTCTGACCCATGAGAGGAAGAGTGAAGTAGCACAGAGTTTTGGTAGCCATAGCAATGGCAACACATTATTATATTAAGCAAGAAATATCAAAAACATAATTTTAGAAATAATTTAAGTGATTTATTGTGTAAAAAGCGTTCCCTTAATAACTATAAAATGACATACACAGCATCAAATACATTTACAATTAGAATATGAATTTATATTAAAACTTATTAAGGGGATCACATTGATTGTATGCTATACTTAAAACTGATAGCACTATTGTCAAAGTGATGCATTTCATAAGATTAAAAGCAGAGTCAATAACTTTATAATACTTTTATATAAATTAATTTCTACCAAATATTCTTTTTCTCCCTTATAAGTAAGTTTTGATTTCAGTAGAACAGATACCATGCAATTGTAGCATAACTGAATTTGCTATTAGTAATCATTTTACTTGTTCATTTGAGTTTACAAAGCTCTAGCAAATTAATTTTGTTATTGGGAATTGTTCTTTCTCTTTTCTTGTAAAAATATGCATGATTCCTCAAAGCATAGTGATCAACTAAAATGCATTCCACCTTCTGTTTTGAGAGACATAATAAAATCCTCCCCACCACAGTGAACCTTATTGAATACAGAACATAGGAATTACTCCTCCTGTACACTATCCACTTGCACTGGTGGACTATTCATGGAATAATTCCATCAAAATCATTATTCCAGTGTTTAATTGACTACTCTCATTTCTGAGAAATGAATAACAAAAATCTCTTTTATAACTTGTTCAGCAGCATGAGGAAAATATCAAGTTAATTCATCCATTATTTTAATGGCCACATCATGAACAATTAGAATATTTTTCTAATAAGAAATATGTAGGAATATTCTTGATGGAATCATTAAGATATCTACAGTCTTGAAAGAATAATTGAGATATTTTAAGCATAATACTAAAAAGCAGATTATTACAATGTGCCATAAGGAAGTGATGACTCTAGCCTTGTAAGTGGTGCTCAGCTTTTGAATGCCTGTTGAAATTTCTTCTCTCATTTATATTTTCAAGCACACATGTGAGTTGGCCTAAACAGGTTGCATACATATATACCTTTATAATTCTTTGACTTGTTAAAATTTTACTTAAATCCAAACAAGAAAATCAGGATCATAAATTTCAAGCTTGAAATTTAAACCTGTTTCAAATTAATTATCCTTCTCATGGTGATCAAATATTCAGGAAATGAAATCTTATTCTAATAGTTCCTATCAGCACAATCTTTGATAGTTGCCATAATTTTCTATGAGATCAAGATTTTATAATTCAGTGTTTTTTACCATAAATTTGCAACAATTTGTACATTAAATGATTTCCTACTCTGAAAAATTATGGATGAGTCCTCTTTAAACATCCTGACTTGCATTAAATCAATAACATTACATAACTCAGTTAACTGTCACTCAATCAGAAACTATAAAAAATATTATTTAAAAGAAAACTGAAATGTTTTTCTCCTTCTTCTTTACAAGACTCAAGAAAATCTAAAAATGACCTATCCTATTTATATATTACCTCATGCAAAGATCATTAGGTTATCTCAGAAAATGAAAAGAATGGCTTTTAAAGCACATTTTACTGTTTTATACAATTATGGCAAGTTGTGTACGGCAGTGCAGTCTATTTTGAGGGAAATTTACATTTTTTTCATGCAAAACATTGTATAAATTAGTGTTGATGATACGGAAAGCTTTTCACAGCATCAAACACTCATCTGTTGCAAATGTAAAAAGAAACCTTCCTGAAGTTTTCTGACTTGAGAAGCAACTAAAAATGTCATGCTAGGGAAATGTAAATACAAACTAAATTTAAAAAAAGGGGGGGGGGAGAAGATGAAGAACAGAAAACACAGGTTGCAGAGTAAACCAGTCTGTGGTTAAACCTGTCTTTGTTTTCATGTCCAGTGTACATTAACACTTGGGATGTCACTTTGATCATCTACTGGGCTTGCTATCAGTCGCCCTGAAGGCAACTCAGGTTTACTTGTGTCCACATACAGCACCACAATGACAATCTTATACGCAGTTACTCCAGGATTAGATGTCTGTTTCATGAGTGAAGAGCCCTAGATTTGAAAGATGAACCTGACTCTCATCACTAAGTCAGTGTGAATACACGCTGTAAATACACACTGTGTGAATATACAGTGCTTCACAGCAAGGACTGGGCTCATTTTCCTTGACTTTCATGGGCATTCTCTTTTATGCTTACAAGATTTAAAGATGACAGTATTTCACTTTCACCTCAATTGATACAGAGTTAGTTAATGTTCATTCTTAAGCCCTGAAGATCTATGACCTGTGGCATTTTTTACTTTGAACGACCTAATAAGCATTCATGTAAAGTTTTCATTGCATTTTGCCACTCATTCTCTCTGATACCCACCTTGACCTCATTTGGGCATTTTTTTGTGATTCCACATGAAATCTTTACATTTTTCTCTCCTGATTTAATGCAGCAGCACATCTCATGTGCCAAACCTGATGGGTCAAACACACACACACACATCATCATCATCATCATCATCATCATCATCATCATCATCAATAATATCATCTGAAGAGAAGAAATGAGTAATAATCTCATAGGCCAATTTGTAGATGTCTTCATTGTCATGATTCTGAAGTTGTTGAATTTTCTCCAGTCCACCACATTCTTCTAAAAGGTTGGTTATGGTTTCTACCTCATCTTTAATATATTGCTTAGTCCATCAAGTACTACTTGCAAAACTTATGCATCTTTCATAGTCAGCAACTTGCAGAAAGGTGTGATAACATTCTGTTGGACAAGGTAGACCACTTGGTCTTTCCTTCCATTAATTGTTATGTTACTTATGGCTCAAGCAGCTTCTTTCTGGATTCCAAAATCCCCCTTATCCAAAAGGCATATTATCATTGGTAAAAAATTGGCATCACTTACTACCTGAACATGCTGCTAAATTTCATTTGTGATGCTGGAGAGAAACCACATGACTTCTTTTTTAAGTTTTTATTTGGGATGTGTGAAGAATGCTGGGACGTGTGAAAGAACATCACAGTTAAAAATACTTGTGTTTGGTCATCAGTTCCAGTCACAATGTTTACTACAGCTGGCAGTGCAGCAGTCTCAACTTGAACTTCCTGTTGGCTAAGTAAAGGAACCAAATGAGGAACTCTCCCGGAGTCTATTACAATTTGTATATGTTCATTGCGAGCATCATGATGCAATAGAGAGCCCAGACTATCTACCAATATATTAACATCTGTGTAATGAATTAGAAAACAATGTGCTGGAAGAATTTCCTGAATGATTTCCTTTGGTGGTGGAGGATCTTTGTGACAATGTAAGTTGACCATAACCCATGTAATGTTTCTTATGACTGTCATAGGAATAGATGAAATTATGAATGAAAGTAAAGGCTTTACAACTCCAAGGCTTATGAAATAATCTCTACACTGAGGCCTATCACCCATGAGATTGCCCAATGCCCAAATTGCTTGCTCACAGCTCTTCAGATGGAGTGAATGCAGAAGCCTCAGGAACAGTAAGTGGCATGGTGTTGGACTGAGCCACTGCTTGTGTTTATTCAGAAGTTCTAGATGTGATGTTTGTCAAAACCCACACAACTTCAAACCTTAAAGAGTATTGTCATCCCTTTCAAGACAATGAACTACTGTAGGCAATATTGCATATTTTATTAAACCATTAATTTGTAGGGCTTCCATCAGTGGATAAAAGCTTCCTAGAAACTTGAACTGCACTTAAATGAATTCCTTGGTTATCATTTGTCACATTTTGAACACTAGTTTCTAGGGAGATATTTTGCACTCTATGACCACTGTCTATATCAGAGCCTTCACTGATATATTTATGTGGTACATTCCTTCTCTTTAAGAGATGTCCCCCTCTGTTTTTTTCTTTAATTTACAACTTCATTTCATTGTCTTCTCATAGTTTCCATCCAAGTCACGACTTTAGATCTTGAAATTTCCTGAGCCCTTGGTTATACAATTTCTCATTGTTGTCCACTTTGGGCAGCCTGTAACTCATCCCCCACCCAGGCTTTGTGGGATCTGCCCCAATCACCACCAACAGAACAAAGCTTCCAGGAAACCAACCACCACCTGAGGGGCTCCACCCACTGGACTGCCACTTCCTCTTCTCTAGGGCCTCTGCCATGGTCTCTGCCTCCTCCTTAGGCCCACCCCCACTTTGCCCCAAGCCAGGCTTATCTAGAACACAATGTATTGACTTAGAAAAAATATGTATCAGGCTGAATAAAGATTTCGTGATGAACTTTAAAAAGTAGTAATGGATATTTTTATGAGTATATTTGTGTATTTATTAGCATGTATATAAAGATTGAGTATGAACAAGAATGTTCTTATAATAGTGCAATGAAAAATAATAATAGACCTTTTGCTACAAGATGCTATTGCATATCAGTTTTCTTTAGAATCCTTATGGGGTGGGAGGCACAGATGGAGAAGATGTAGAGGACTTGGATAGGTTCCTAGCACCCACAAGGAGGAAAACTACCTTCTGTAACTCCAGTTCTAGGGAATCCAATGCCCTCTTCTGGGTCCCACAGACATTTCACAACCTGGGTACACTTATAAACATGAAGGCAACCCCTCATACACACATAAAGCAAAAACAAAAAATTAATAATCCTTACATCAAATTTCGATTTCTTTCTTCACAAAATCTATATATTAAATAATCTTCTAAATGAGGAAAGATGGAGTTTAAATTCAGAAATTTTAACGTTATATGCATTATTTATTTTCTTTTAAGGTTGCTGTGATAAAAAAATACTTTGATGAAAGCAACTTAAGGGTGAAAGGAATTATTCTAACTCATGACTCATGAGTCCCATATCATAGAAATCAATAGTAGGAACTTAATTTTTTGTATGGTTTTGCATTTGTGTTTCCAGACAGTGTCTCACAATATAGCCTGGACTGGCCTTGACCGTGCTGTGTAGATCATATTGGCCTTGAACTCACAGAGGTAGACTTGCCTCTATCTCCCAAGTCCTAGGATTAAACACATGTGTCACCATACTCAGACCACTGGTAGATAGTTTCTCACAAAATGTCCTGTATATAATTTTTGTTTTATGTGTGCTCTCAGGGTAACTGATTTCTAGTTCCAGTAGATTTAGCATATAACTTTTTTTAATATACCTACAGGATTTCTCAATGTCACTGACCCTCATCTTCATATCTCTTTTACACTTACACTATATCTCAGTGAGTCTCTA
>NW_008352267.1:6423517-6427918 GCF_000622305.1 Nannospalax galili | reverse complement strand
TAATGGATTTTCCCCCTTCCCTTTTATAATTTGTATCTAGGAGTTGTAGCTCTCTTGTACTTGCTCTAGTACTAGAGTATGTTTCTGATATTTCTGTATATTTATTTTGGCTCTAGTACATTAGTGCCTGTGATGAAGAGTGGTTTTGTTTGCAGGGATTCCCTCAGAAATTTGAAATGAATGATAGCTATAGGAAATAGCAAAAGCAGGTCCTGGCCATAGAACTTGCTCCTCTCATGATGTTTGATACAAGTACACCACGAGATGTGTGTCATGAGGTTGATTTTTCAGGACTCTGCTTACCATTTTTCAGTAACGATTTGAAAATGAGTTAAGAGTGAGATACTGTAGTCACTTCTCCTGTATGTACAGATTCCAGTAAGTCCACATTTTCCCAGAAGGCCATGTGCAACTTCAACTATGGTGGGGAGTTTATGCTACAAGTATCTTGTCACTTGGGATAATCATATTGCTTGTTGTGACAAATTCCAGCCAAAAGGAACTTGAAAGAAGGGAAAATTTGGATGTACCGTTTAAAGGTATATAGTCCAGCATCGTGGAGAAGCATGGAGTCAGGAGCATGATGTCTCAGTCATATTGTATCTATTGTTAGGAGGAAGAGAGTGATAAAAGACAGTGGCTCAGTTTGCTTTTCACTTTTCATTCAGTTAAGGACCCAAGTCCATGGAATCATGCTTTCTATTCATAGGGTAGATCTTCCCATCTCAATTAGCCTAATTTAGCAACTCCCTCATGTACCCTAGAGCTGAGTTTCTACTGCAACCTTAAATCCCATAAAACTAAGAATGAAAAGTAACCAAAACAATCGCTAACTGTATTTGGTCCATTAAACAGGTATCTTTTGAAAGTCTATTAATTACTTCTTTCTGATAGGCCATCTATTAGTGACAAGATGCTAACAATTCATTTAGCTAATTTTATTATTTCTATTTTTATCATGTTGCTGTTTCCCTTAAGGAATAATAGGTCTGGGTCTCTATACCATTAAGAAATATGAAGCTCCAGAAATTACTTTTAAGGTATTACACACTTAATATATTTCTAGAAAGTAGTTATGTACTGTTGCTTTAAGTCCTAGTATTATAAACAGAAACAATAGTAATTATTGGCCTTGTATTCTTAACTCTTGTTTCATCATTTCATTCAATGGAGCCAACTCAAAAGAGAAAAATCTCTAAAAGAATTAATTCAATTTATTCTTCAGTAAGAAGAAAAGGTTTTCTGACATGATGGGTTTAATTCAACTCGGCCAAATTGGCACCAGTTAAATCCTGTGCATTGTCTCTCCTTAGAGTGGCAGTTAACAGATACTTTATTATTCTTTAAGTTAGAACACCCATCCAATTTAGTAAATAATCCTCTGTTCTTTCTTTTGCATTCTTCAAAGTGTAGTTACAAAATAAGCTGCAAAAATATCCCGGGGAGAAGCTCAAATTACATTTTAAATATGATTTAGTTCCAGAAATATCCAAAAGCACACTTTAAATCTAATAAATATTTTTAATTTGTTGTCTTTATTCATATTTTCTGCAATGATTGAATCTATCCCTTTGAATTACAAGCCAAAGTTAATGTTTTGTTAAATTTCTTTTGTCAGATATTTTGCATTTTATTACATTTAATTATTATGTGTGTGTGTGCATGTATGTGTGCACACATGTTGGGGACCCTTGTTGTGTAAAGTAGTAGTCTCTTCATGACTGGATAGCCCATGGGCTCAGCTTCAAATGCAGAGACTCCTTTTGTCAACAGGGTGCTTTCCTGGCATCTTCCTGACTCGTCTTTTGAAGTAGCCGCCACAGAAACATGGCCTCTGGCTCTGGAAATGCCAGGCTCTCCTGTGTGATTTTCAGGCAGTCTGGCAGCCTGGCAGGAGCCCACTTCCATATGTAGATGGGGCATCCTAAAAGCACCCATCAGCTAAGGTGTTTACTACCACCCCCACGGTATAAAGTGTTCTGGTTTTTCCTCAATAATTGGAGCTGGAGCTGGATTACTAAGACTTGGAACCAAGCTGAGTCACTGAATAAAGAGCTGTAACACGGACTAAGCTGAGTCCCGTGTCTTATTGCCTATGATCCAGTCTCTCCTGAGAAAGCTGTTTCTTCGTAAGCCATGACTCACGGAACCCTAGCTTTAGCCGTCCTGCACCTCCCCGCGTGATCCAGCGGCCGGTGGATTTTGCATCTCGAGGAAGTGCACGGGTGAAATTAGGGTGGAACTCGACCGGGCCAGCCCCGGTAGCAGAGGGACCCACAGCGGAGACACAGTGGAGAAGCAGGGGCCCACCGCCTTCCAGGTGCGTGCAGAGGACTGGCATCACGCTAGCAGTTGGCGCCCCGGGATCCCTGTGCCCCACCATATCTGGCACCCAATGTGAGAGCCTCTGAACCTCGTGCCAGCTAGCAGCTGGTGCCCACTGAAATGCAGGATTTGTGAGTATCCCTCCCCACCAGGAGGGCAATACAAATCTCTTCTAATTTCCTCCTTTTGTTTCCGGTCTAAAAGTCTTTGCGTGGGACCGCTAAGGATAGAGAGACAACTGAGGCTTCCTGGTCAGGGCTACTCCCGATGTTAGCTGAAGTTCTCTTTGACCCCCTAACGGACCCTGACTGCCTGCAAAGGTGTAGACGAAAGACCTCTATCTATATATCTAATATAAAAATCTGGTGACGCAACGGCCACTTAAGAGTCATTAGGGCTGTCGCCAGCCTCTTAAATTTGTGGGAAGGCCTGTGCTGAGAACCAAGTGGGATCCCCTGAGATTTTAATTTCAGGCACGTTCCCTTGGGAACCATCACTTCACCCCCACTTTTTCTACCTGAACACTGCTAGAAAAAAAAAAAATCCCCAAAGTTCCAGGGATCTTCACATAAGCCTTGAAATTAGCTTCTAAGGTAAAACTTCCCTAGTCAGCTTTGTCATACTGCCCCTGGGCATTCAAACCACAGCTAAAACCAGTTAAGTGAGAATTTAAATTAACTAGCCCCTGCCGAGCACCTGGGAGTTCAAGGTGGTTCACGGCCACAACAAAAGATTTAAAAGTGACACTTTTTTTCTGCAGTTTAAGGCTTCTGTCTGCCAGAGCACCCCCTGGTGTCAGATTGCTCCAGGAACATTAAACGCTTCCCTCTATAATGGGAAATTCAACATCACGCCAGAAAAAACTCCAAACTCATTCCCTTAGAGCCTTACTTAAATCAAGAGGGCTTAAGATCTCCCAAAAAGAAAGCTTAAAAATCAGTTCGCACCCTGGATCCTATCAGCAGACATATCTGATCCAGAGGTCTGGAACTTTCTTGCACATTTGGCTTATAAAAAAGAAACCCAAGAAAAGCTTAATTTTCCCCTCTCCTTTTTCCCGATAATGGCAGCCATCCAGCAATGCTTAAAAAACCCACCTAAGATTGAGGAAAGTTTACAAGCACCAGAAAATAATAAAAGAGAGGTTTTAAGTGATAAAAAAATCCCTACAGCCTGCCCAGTAGCAGATTCAACAGCTCCAAAAATAGAATTTGACCAAGTCAGACAAAACCCAGCCATCACCAAAATTAACTCTTACCCCCCTCTTGCTGATTCAACAAGCCCAGATACTAACGCCCAGATTTTAAAAGCTCCCAAAAATCCTCAGGTAAATTCCCCTCCCCCTTCACCTCGGCTGCCACCGCCTGTTGCGCCACGCCCTACAGCCACAGAGCAGCTGTGTAACCTTAGAGATAATGGGAGTTGCCAGCCTCAAAATTTCCAGCCTCAATGGCCTCAGGACCCCCAAACACCACCGGTAGAGGCTTTTCCTGTTAACTTACAAATAACAAGGCAAGGCCCACTAGCCTGGTACCTGCTCCCAGCAGCAGAATTAAAAGAATTGTGCCAGGCTGTACATAAGGATGGAATTCATGCTCCATGGACAAAATCTATACTACAAACATTTAATACTAATCTGCATCCCCAGGACTGGAGGGATATCTGTAGATCTACCCTCCCCTGTCCATTATTTGTACAATGGGAGGCCTTATTTAGAGATGAGTGCCTAATGTAGGCTAAAAGAAATGACACTCATAATCAACAGCTGAAACCCCAACAAGGGCAGGATCCACCACCTGGATTTATAGATTGGAATTATGACCAGCTTTTTGGTCAGGGAAATTTCTCCACAGGAATTCAGCAAGCTGCAATCCCTGCTGGTTGTATAGAGCAGATTCGCTTATGTGCCCTGCAGGCCTGGGACCGCCTAACACCATTGTCCACTGGGCCTGGAGAGACCTCTTCATTAACCTTTTTAAAGCAGAAGCCAACTGAGGCTCTCCCAGATTTTATACTAAGAGTGCAAGCAAGCTTAGATAGAAAAATAACAGATCCTGCAGCCAAAACAATGCTTTT
>NW_008352267.1:6417963-6419725 GCF_000622305.1 Nannospalax galili | reverse complement strand
CTGTGGCCCTCCAGTTAAAGTAGGGGCTTATGGAGGTCAGGTGATAAATGGAGTTTTGGCTGAAGTCTGACTGACAGTGGGTCCAGTGGGTCCCTGAACTCATCCTGTGGTTATTTCCCCAGTACCAGAATGTATAATTCGGATAGATATACTTAGGAATTGGCAGAATCCCCACATCAGTTCCCTGAACTGTGGAGTGAGGGCTGTTATGGTTGGAAAGGCCAAATGGAAACCACTGGAATTGCCTCTTCCAAGGAAAATAGTGAACCAAAAACAGTATCGCATCCCTGGAGGGATTGTAGAAATTAGTGCTACTAACAAGGATTTGAAAGATGCAGGGGGTGGTGATTCCCACCACATCTCCCTTTAACTCTCCTATTTAGCCTGTGCATAAGACAGATGGGTTTTGGAGAATGACAGTTGACTATCGAAAATTAATCAAGTAGTGACCTCAATTGCAGCTGCTGTACCAGATGTGGTTTCCTTACTCGAACAGATTAATATGTCTCCTGGTACCTGGTATGCAGCTATTGATTTGGCAAATGCTTTCTTCAAGGGATCTTGATTGCATGACTCTTCCACAAAATATCACACTGGTCCACTATATTGATGATGTTATGCTGATTGGATCCAATGAGCAGGAGGTAGCAAACAGTCTGGGCTTGTTGGTAACGCATACGTGCATGAGAGGATGGGAAATAAATCCAACCAAAATTTGAGGGCCTTCTACCTCAGTGAAATTTCTAGGAGTTCAGTGGTGTGGAGCATTCAGAGACATTCCTTCTATAGTGAAGAATAAGTTGTTGCATTTGTCCCCTCCCTCTACCAAGAAAGAAGCACAATACTTGGTGGGCCTGTTTGGATTCTGGAGGCAGCACATTCCTCATCTGGGTGTGTTACTACGACCCATATATCAAGTGACTCAGAAGGCAGCTACCTTTGAGTGGGGACTGGAACAGGAAAGGGCCCTTCAACAGGTTTAGGCTGCTGTACAAGCTGCTTTGCGCCTTGGGCCATATGATCCAGGTGACCCAATGGTGCTTGAGGTATCAGTGGCAGATAAAGATGATGTTTGGAGTCTCTGGCAGGCCCCCATAGGGGAATCACAGCAGAGGCCATTGGGATTTTGGAGTAAGGCTTTGCCTTCATCTGCAGAAGACTAGCTCTTAGCCTGCTATTGGGCCTTAGTGGAAACTGAACGTTTGACAATGGGCCACCAAGTCACCATGAGACTGGAGCTGCCCGTCATGAGCTGGATGTTATCTGAACCCCAAGCCATAAAGTAGGCCATGCACAGCAACAATCCATCATCAAATTGAAGTGGTATATACGTGATCTGGCTCGAGCAGGCCCGGAGGGCACAAGCAAGTTACATGAAGAAGTTGCCCAAATGCCTATGGTTTCTACTCCTGTTACAATGCCTCCGGTTCTCAAGCATGCACTTATGGCTTCATGGGGTGTGCCCTTTGCTCAGTTGACTGAGGAAAAGAAGACTAGGGCTTGGTTTACAGATGATTCTGCACACTATGCAGGCACTAGTCAGAAGTGGACAGCTGCGGCATTACAGCCAATTTCTGGAACAACCCTGAAGGACACTGGGGAAGGAAAATCTTCACAGTGGGCAGAACTTCGGGCAGTGCACATGGTCGTGCATTTTGCTTCGAAGGAGAAATTGCCAGAAGTGCGATAATATAGTGATTCATGGGCTGTAGCCAATGGTTTGGCTGGATGGTCAGGGACTTGGAAGGAGCATGATTGGAAA
>NW_008352267.1:6381778-6415707 GCF_000622305.1 Nannospalax galili | reverse complement strand
ACACTGTTACAAAAACGGGTGGCTCCATTATTTGTCCAGCATATCAGGTCCCACTCCTCCCTCCCAGATCCTCTTACTGAAGGAAATGCCATAGCAGGTGAGGTAGCCACTGCTGGAACATTCTCTGCCAGCATAACAGATGCCCAAAACCTCCACCATGCCACCCATATTAATTTACAAGGGCTCCATCTCAGATTCCCCCACATTCCCATCAAGCAACTTAAATGCAATGTTAGAACCTGCTCTTCCTGTGCATCAATGATACATACCCCTGCTATGCAACAGATGGGCACCAATCCTAGAGGACTAAAATCTAATGCCCTCTGGCAAATTGATGTAACTCATGTCCCCCAATTCGGCAGACAGAAATATATATTTGTAACTATAGACACTTACTCTCACTTCCTCTGGGCTACTGCCCAGACTGTTGAAGGTTCAAAAAAGCTAATAAATCACATGCTTTCATCCTTTGCCATCATGGGCCTCCCTGCACAACTAAAGACAGACAATTGCCCAGCATTTACCAGCTCCCCATTTAAAAATTTTTGTGAAGCGTGGAAAATCACCCAATCACACTGGCATCCCATACAACCCACAGGGACAAGCCATTCTGGAAAGGTCACATAAAACCTTAAAGGACCAATTAAAAAGATAGGCTCAAACAACATATTCTCCCAATATTCAATTAACATTAGCCTTCTTTACCCTTAATGTACTTAATGTATATAGAGGGACTGATGCTCCTCCCATCACCCTACACTGGGCTCAGACACACCCAGTACCACCCATCATGGTTAGATGGAGGGACCCCTTTGATGGACTCTGGAAAGGACCAGATCCATTGTTGACCACAGGGAGAGGATTTGCTTGTGTTTTCCCACAGGATCAACCAAAGCCTATCTGGGTTCCAGCTAGAAATGTCCTACACCTCCCTGCCCATGGAAAAGATGGCTCGCATGACCCTGTCACAGACGAAGAAAAGAAAGAGGTGGAGACGACACCCAGAGCCACACCGGATCACGTGGAAAGAGATCCATGACCTAGTGGAGACTGCTCGCCGCAGATGTCCCTCTAGAGCTTCCTTCTCTGTCATCCTCATGGCTGTTTTTACCCTGCTTAACACCAACACTTCAGCCAGTCCCCACTCTCCCTAATACCATGTTCTAGAGATTTTATTTTTCAAGGAAAAATCAGATCCATGGGACAATCGCTGGCATGTTGGAGTAATAGCAGAATTCTACTCAGGTGCATTCTCTAGGTACCCCACAGCTAACTTTCATGTCTCTCAACAGCTTGCACCTGCAACCAAGTCTGTGCTAACTCATAATATTATTCTACAGGAAAGACAGAGGACCAAATAAGATCGACTATGTCCTGGAACAAGTCTAACTTTCTTCCCTTCACCACCTAACCCAATGTCTAACTGCCTTTTTTGTGCATCCAGCAAAAGATTTCACTGACTCTCATCTAAGTGGATTCAAACAACTGGTTTATTATTTAATTTGCATTTTCAGCAGCAAGCCTCCCCAGTACAGCATGCATCGCTCCTCTTTTCCTATAGAGCAAGGAAAAACCCAAAACTGTGTTAATCTCTCTTTGTCCACATTTGTGTACTAGTAAGAAACCACCTTTCTCCTACACAGCTGCTAGCAGAGAAAGATCTTCTTCCCCCTGCTGGTAGAGATCGAACTTACACTCTCCCTGGATGCTGGAGACGTTGCTATGGCGACAACTGCTGCAAGCTACACCTGATCCTGCTTTGACTGAGACAAGCTGAACTAAACAATAACATCTGCGACTGAAGCCTGGAATCTCTCCAACAAAAAATGAACTTTCTCGCCAGGATTGTGCTTCACAACAGAAGAACATTGGACTCAATAAATATGGGGAGGGTGTATAATATTTGAGAAAAATGCTGTTTCTTTGTAAATGAATCAAATGTTGTTGAAACCAATGTTAACACTCTCAATAACTTTGTATTCTATTTTCAAGATTGGCTTAGCAATCCCTTGGCTCCTATCCCTTGTTGACCCCGATAATACTGTGTATGCTTGCTCACTGTTTTTAAGATTTCTTTGCTGACAAATTACTGCCATTTGTTAAAATCACTACAGAACAGGTCATGGTCAATTATCAGACTTTGGATTCTCCCGAGATGAGACAAATTGGCCCTTAGGGCTGGTGATGGCACTTCTCCATATTTAAATCAAAGAGGGGGAGATGTTGGGGACCCTTGTTGTGTAAAGTAGTAGTCTCTTCATGACCGAATAGCCCATGGGCTCGGCTTCAAATGCAGAAACTCCTTTTGTCAACAAGGTGCTTTCCTGGCCTCTTCCTGACTCGTCTTTTGAAGTAGCCACCACAGAAACATGGCCTCCGGCTCTGGAAATGCCAGGTTTTCCTGTGTGATTTTCAGGCAGTCTGGCAGCCTGGCAGGAGCCCACTTCCATATGTAGATGGGGCATCCTAAAAGCACCTATCAGCTAAGGTGTTTACTACCACCCCCACGGTATAAAGTGTCCTGGTTTTTCCTCAATAATCGGAGCTGGAGCTGGATTACTAAGACTTGGGGCCAAGCTGAGTCACTGAATAAAGAGCTGTAACATGAACTAAGCTGAGTCCCGTGTCTTATTGCCTACGATCCAGTCTCTCCTGAGAAAGCTGTTTCTTTGTAAGCCACTACTCACGGAACCCTAGCTTTAGCCGTCCTGCACCTCCCCGCGTGATCCAGCGGCCAGTGGATTTCGCATCTTGAGGAAGTGCATGGGTGAAATTAGGGTGGAACTCAACCGGGCCAGCCCCGGAAGAAGAGGCACCCACAGCAGAGAAGCAGCGGAGAAGCAGGGGCCCGCCAGCAACGCAGAGCAGATGCGCTGCGGGACCCACCACCTTCCAGGTGCACACAGGGGACCGGCGCCACTCTAGCAGCTGGTGCCCCAGGATCCCTGTGCACCCCATACACACATTTGTGCTCCATGTGTGGACATCAGAGTCTGACTTGTAGGAATTGGTTCTCTTCTTCGATGACGTGGATTCTAGAGATTCAACTTGGATTTTCAGATGTGACAGCAAGTACTTTTATCTTCTGAGCCAGTTCACCAAACCACTTCTATTAGTTATTTCCACACAACAATGAAAAATAAAGTAACTAATACAGCTACTTATAACATAAATCCCCTAGAATTAGTATCAAATAAATTGAACTTGCACATGGCTTCCGGAAAAGTGTAGAACTCCCACAATCTGAAGTTATAGGAGGGATGAGTGCAATATTTCAACCAGCTTCACTTAACTATCAGAGTTTTATAAAAAAAACTTTTTTTTTCTTCAGCTCTTTACATTTAGTAAAACACATTTTATTTCATTCAAGTGAAATAATTTTGAACATAGATGTTATGTAATTGTATTCAGGAAACATATATAGAATGATTCTAAAACCGAACTTCCCAACCAAAGTCGCAAGTTTTATTTTCATATTTTCATGGTATTTCATATTTTATAGCATGCTAGCAGTGAATACACATAAAGAAAGATATTTGTATGCTTGTGCCTGTTTGTGTGTGGGATACACTTGTGTTTGGGTCTGTATGCACTTTCATACAAGTGAATGTGGAAGTTCAGCCTTGGCTGCCATTCCTCAGGCACTGTCTACTTTGCTGTTTGAGACAAGGCCTTTCATTGGCTGCAGCCTTCCAAGTAGGCTAGATTGTCTAGAAATGGGATCACAGAGATCTGCCTGTTTCCCTGTCCCCAACAGAAGGATTGCAAGTGTATCCTGCTGAGCCCTACTTTATTTTTGCATTTATTTTTGGATTCCAGAAATCAGACTCAACTCTACTATCTCCCTAGCCTAAGGAAAGAGAGTTTGCAATCAACTTTTGTGAACTAATACAAGCTTCCTTTGAAACACTGTGATGATATGCTTATAAAATTGTGGTTTAAATATGTGCTCAGCAGTAATTAAGGATGTCTAAGAATCTTAGTCTTTTGTTCGAAAAATTAAGTACTTTTTGGTAGTTTTCTTTCCTCACTCTATCCCTCTCATTATTCTCTACCCTCTTCATTTCTTTCATCATTTAAAATGATGAAAACAAAACTGTTTCTTGAAGGGTTGAAAGTCTTTTTAGGTATTAAAATGTTTTTTAATGTATTATTTAAAAGCAAAAGCAAAGGAGAAATACATACAGCAGAAAAATAAAAAATTTGATGATTTATTTTATTCACTTGATGACAGAAAATGTATTTATACCAAAAATAATTTAAATGAATGAAAACATAGAAGATAAATGCAATGGGGAAAAATATAAATTAGGAAGGAGAAACACACAGTAAAATATACAATTCCTTCAGAACAAATAATTAAATACAGAAATATCTAATCCATGGCCTAGTTTTAAATGAGGGGATTTTATTATAAAAATTACATTCAATTGTTTATATTCTTACATTGTTTCGTTTTCCTAAACATAATGAACACGTACTAGTAATACAAATTATTTTTTAGAATTGACCTGTTGATACTAAATAAATTTGAATAATGTTTTATATTGATTTTTTGTGGATTTCATATAATACATCTTAATCATATTTAGCCTCTGCTTCCCTATCTGCAAGTCACCCATAGCCCAGACATGGGATTTCATGCATTTTTTTCATATAAGTTAAGGCCTGGTGAGTCAAGTTTCTGTATTCAGGTGTCCCTCGGTTTGAGTTCATCCAATGGAGCTTGTTCAGCCTGTATAGCATCACTCCCTTAAAGATCAGCTCTCCCTGACCCAGCAATAATCAGCTGCCAATAGTTCCTCACCAAAGTTGTGGTCTCCTGCCCATTCTCCCAGTTCTTTGTTGGATTTCGTCCAATCAAGTTTGCATGGGCCTTATGCATGCTGTCACCATTGCTGTAAGTTCATAAGAACAAGGTCCCAGGAGGCTCTCAGACTCTGTTTCCTTATAGCTTTGTACCTCCTCCCATGGCTCTTACAGTCTTTCTACCCCCACTCCTGCCATGGTGTTGCCAGAGTTCTCTCGGGTCTCTTGTGCTATCAGAAAAACCATATATTTTTATGTGGATTTATTATAGTTTATATATTGGGGGAGGGATGGAGAAACTTACAGAGACTAACACCCAGCACCCAGCTCTGCGAGGCAGGCCACCACCATTTCAAATTGCTTCTGTGCCTGCCCACAGTCTCCATTAACTTTCCCATGCATCTTGGGCCTGCAGTCTCCCTCAAGGTCGGTAAATGCTCCCTCTTGAGTTGGGAGTGAGATGCAGGGGCCATCTTTTTTGTCCATCCCTGCAGCCATGGGTTCCTGGCAGCTTGGGCCTTCTGTCCAAAGATGGCACCCAGAAGCCCACCACAGTCCATTGTCAGCAGCAGGCTCTGCCCCTTGGAGGAATCAGGTCTCTGGGACACACATGTTCTCCAATCCTTGGATGGATGGAGTTCAATATAGGAGTCCTAGCCAGGGACCCACACTGTGCAGTCTCTTATTCTCTACACTTTTTAAAGAAGTGATTCCCCACTAAACAAGAAGAAAAATTAAAAATAACAAAACAAAAATACATCATTATGAGCCAGAATTGACAAAACTACAGCTCATTTGGCCCTCCCAAGACTAAAGCCTTCACACAACACCAACTTAATCCTTAATTTCATAAATATATTAATATAAATTTGTAAAGATTTAAATATTATGTTGATTAAAAAGGAATGTACATTTCCCTATCACTTGGTCATATTCAAACCTTTATTACTCCATGAGGATACCTTATTTGATTAACTATCAAACAAATAGAAAACAGAAGTAATCAGTTAGAATTTAAATTTTTAGGGGGGTGGAGAGACGGGTCAGTGGTTAAGAACACTGTTCTTGCAGAAGACCTGGGTTCTAATCCTAGCACCCACATGGCAGCTAACAACTGTCTGCAACTACAGTTTCAGTTGATCCGATAGCCTCTTCTGTCCTCCACTGGCATTGCATGACACGGGTGCAATTACCTACATATAGGCAATACATGCATACACATAAAATAAAAACAATAAATGAAATTAAAAAAAGATATAGGTGTATGAAAGGACTTTCTAAACCAGCCATCAATTGCTCAGGAATTAAGGTCAAGAATCAAGAAGTGGGACCTCATTAAACACAAATGCTTCTATACAGCAAAAGAAACAACCAAGGGATCAAGAGAAAATCTTCACAAGTGACACATCTGACAAAGGTTTAACATCCAGAACATATAAAGAATTCAAAAAACAAAGAATCAAGAAACCAAATGACCTAATTAAAAGATTGGCTAAAGATCTAAACAAAGAGTTCTCAAAGGAAAAGAAAGAACCTGAAAGAGAAGAACAGTAGGAAACAGGCTGTAATAAGGGAGATATGGATAAAAATTGGGTTAGTTTAAGGGAGGGAGGAGGGAAGGGTATACAAGGAACCTAGGGGATAAAATATATATATCTTACTTGATTAAGCATCATTATTATTTTACTAATAGTTGTTAAAAATGGATATGAAAAACTTCACAATAAGAAAAATTTCTTTCCAGCCAAATTCACTTTAAATGTATTTTCTATCCAATGCACACAAATGTTGATGCAATTTCAAGAAAGTAATAAGCTTTCTGTTTATGCCTTCTTAAGGCCTATAAAGATTAAGGATGTTTGCTCTCTAGGTTTTATTTTATTTGCTTTCTTAATCCTTAGTGACTTTTTATTATCATTTTCTAATGATGTTTATGTGTTTGGAAGTTTTCAGCGAAATGCTGCTTCAAATTTGAAAACTGGTAAAAACAATTCTTATCTTCACATAGGATACGTCTTCTAAACATGAGAGAACATCAAGAAATCTGGCTTGAAATTGACAGTGTGTATTTTCAGGTGGTTATTTTAGCACTCCGTGTACATGGTCAAAGTTTCAGATCATGAGGCTGAGGAATAGCTGAGCGGGTAAATGCAATTACCATGAAAGTATGAGGACCAAAATTTGAATCCCAGAAAACATGTAAAAATGTGATTGATCTGCCCATAACCCCAGGGATGAGAAGGATGAAGACCGGGGGAATCACTGTGACTAGCTTCAGCTTCAGTGAGAGGCCATGCCTCACAGGAATAAGGCGGAGAGTGACAGAGAACACACAGTGTCCTCCCTTGTTGTCTGTATGTACTGGTGTGTACACAGGGGCACACAACTGTGCATATGTCACACAAACACTACACACATGTACCACACATTTTCACACACACACTTGCACACACAATTGCAAGCACACATCATAAACACATACACATAAAAAAATTTAGCACACGATATTTTCCATTTCAGGATAGCTCAATTAGATTACAGTGCCAAATTTTTAAAAGCTAAAATCAGGAGACTACCCATGAAAGTATTCTTATGCATCTTTGTGTGGACTTTTAAGGATATATCCCAGATCTATGTGAAGGTAAGAAAAAAATAAAGACCTGACATATCATCTTGACAATTTCAGAAGTACATCCACTTATTAGTTCTGAGGAACTTTATATAACATAGTGAAACAATTTTCCCCGTCACTCATATAAAGCTAAGTACAAAATGGATTTAAGATTAAAGTTCTGAGATATCACATTTAATTCATGACTTTAGTGCTACATCTTATGATGGACTATTGCATGAGTGACTACAATCTTTGACACGTTACTAGGAACCTGAAAAATGATGGACAACGTGGTGTATGGAGAAATTTGGACATAATAGAAATAAATTGAAATCTGTTTTGGTCCTTCAGTAAAAGAATAGATATAAACTATATACCATAGCAATACATTAACGTTACATTATTTCTGAATGCATGTGATTTATGGTTGTGAAGTTTACACATGTGTACATGGGACTTTGCATACATGTAATCATGCACAGAGGCCAGGAGAGGACATCTCATATCCTGCTCTATCACTCTGATCACTTTATTCCTGAGAGACAAGGTCTCTCACTAAAACTGGAGTTATTTATTTAATGCTATTTTTTAATGAAAAACAAAATATATGTTCAGCCATATATTATTAGTTTGATATTTTAAGGGTGCATATGTGAAGATATCACTCTTTCAATGAAGTAAATGACAAAAAATATTGACTAAAGTCAGATGACTTGATTCATAGTTAGACATACATAAATTACACTGAGATTATAAAATAAATGAACGGCCATTTTATTTCCCAGTTGCAGAAAATAATAACGTGACTGAGTAATTTCAAATTTTCTTATACTTAAAAACAAAATAAAAGGCTCACAGTGTTCATCACTTTAATAGCCTGCTTCTTTAGCTCATGTTGCTGTAATACAGGAAAACCCACAGTGAAACAGTTCATTCAGTTCAGTTTAGATTTGAGGTGAGGTTCATATGCTAATACTAAGGAAATATGAACAAAACAAAGACATGTTAAACTGAAATACTTATTCTCTTCAAAAAATACAAAAGCATATTTTGAAAATATGACAAAGTAATTTTAGGCAAGCTTTGACATGTATGAGTATGTTTCACTCTGAGAAACAGATTATATTATAATATAGCACTATACATAAAAGTACATAAATAAAGTAGATTTGATTTCCAGCCGCATATTATTTTTCAAAGCATAATAGTGCATAATGTATCCTAACAAGGGTAAAAATAAGTTAATTTTTTTTACTTAAGGTTAATTATTAATTTGATATTTCTAAAAATTTACTTCAAATTTATTTCTAAAACCAAGTGGACTAGAAAGCTATTGTAAATGAAGGTGTTCACAAAGGTTCTTCCTTATAAAAATGAAAATAATTGATTTTGAAGCTTAGGGGATATAAGTGCTTTTGGGTATGTTTTTGTTTTATTGGATTTTTGTTACTGTTTTTGAGAAAATGTTCCACTATTATCTCAGCTTGATCAAGAGTTCACTCTGTAGGCCAGGATAACCTCAGACCTCCAGTAACCCTCTTGCTCCAACTTCCAACAGTCTTAGTTTCCCAATTATAACTCATCTCAAACTTTTGATCATCATTTCTCAGCTTCTTGGGGTACTCAGATTATATGAATGAATAACTATTTCTGACTAGGGAGAACTTTGAGTTTTGGTCAACATTTAAATGAGCTATAACATGATAAGGTATTACAAAAATTGGAATGGAGTGGCATCATCTGAATGTGCTACATGAAGATATCACCAATTATTTATGGACTGTCCATATTTCTCAGTTAGGCAAAGATTCACAACATGCTTACATATGACATAGAGAATTGTTATTTATAAAGAAGTGGATTATTTCACTTCATCATTCGCAAGGTAAATTGATCACAATATATACATGCAGATTAGACATACCGACCTGTTTGTGTATTCATTGTTTTACTTATTATAAACTATGAGTGGAACATGTACATATTACAATCTAAACTGTTAGTTAATTTTCCCCTAGCTATTGAATTAAGATAAATGCTTTAAAATATTTTGTTGTCTGCAATTGGAGCAATGTACAGGTTTATTTTATTAAATTAAAAAAATAAGAATGATCCACTTCATTACTATTCCTATTTCATTATATTTTTCTTAGCTAATGATATATGTTGTACTAGGAATGAAAATAAGAGCAGTGATTTAAAATTCATATGTAAAAGTTACAGATACAAGGGCTGGGCATGTGCCTTTATTTCCAGCACTTGGGAGCCAGAAGCAGGAGAATCTCTGCGAGTTCAAGACCAGCCTGGTTTATAGATAGTTCCAGGCCAGCTGGGCCTACAGGGAAGCCATCTCAAAAAGATGAAAAAAAGTTACAGTTAAAATAATAATTTTATTTCAGAAATACTCTGTTAAACATATATAACTTCAGAAATGTTATAAGCATGTTATACAACATATGGATGCCATCACTTGTGCTTTAATAACAAGGAAAACGCTAAAACAAACTGAAAATCAACAAATTTTCCTACGTAAGACTATGACCACAGAGAAAACAACTGGTTGCCTTCATAATTAAAGAGCAAACTACAACTTAGGCAAAAACTTTCTGGTGCAATTCCAGAATAATTTCAAAAATAGTTAAAGCAGCACAGATAAAGTTTGGAGACTCAGTTGTACATCACTGTGTGTTAGATGAAATCGCCCTCATTTCTTGAGTTTTGTCTCCATGAGTCACACTTTGGTGTCCATATAGTGAACATTAAAGGAAAAATAATGCTCATTTATTAAGGAGGAATGAATGGATTTCATCTAATGGATTATCTTTTCCTTAGCAAGGCTTTTCCATAAAATACAATCCTACATAGTCCAAATCCTGTGTATGTAATGACAAAGGAACACTAAAATCATCAGACAAACATTGAACCAATTGGAAAGCAGACATGATTATCAAACCATGTTAGAATTTTCTTTGACGAGTAGGAAAATGCATAACTTGAAATCAATCTGCAAATTAAGACAGGAAGAACAGCTCAGAAGATATAAATACAATGAGTACAATATAAATGTAGGAAGAGGGAACAGAAAGACTGTAAGATCCATAGATGGAGGTGCAATACCATAAGGAAACAGCGTTACAAGTTGCTAGGACCTTGCTCATATGATCCTAAAGTAATGGCGATAGCATGCACAAAACCCATGCAAACTCAGACAAAAACCCAACATATAACTGGGGAAATTGGCAGCAGTTCCCAACCTTAGCCAAATAACTATTTGTAGATGATTACTGCTGGGTGAGGGAGAGTTGATATTCTTTAAGATAGTGGCTCTAAATAGATTGACTAGACTTCAGTGGATGAACTTGCACTGAAGGACATCTGGGTATACTGACTTGACTTGTTGGACATCAATATATATATGACAGAATGCATGAGTCTGTTGGGGGATTATAGTAGAGTGGAAATGTGGGAGGGGGAATTATGATGATTAAGATGTTTTGTATGAAATATACAAAAATTCAATAAATAAATATATACACATAAAAAATAAAATAAATGTAGGTGAATTGCCTCATATTAAGGGGCCCAAGGATGGTTTGAAAGAATTTCAGCACTTGGCTTTGGACACATTGCTCCTTGCTTTATTTAAAACATTCAGATGTCTCCTAACCTGAGTATTGTGTCTCTGAGTTGACTTCAGTGGGCTTAAGTCTGTGAAGTAAGCAAGGGAAGAGAGACACTTACTATGGCAACACAATAAAGGATTCCTACAATGAGATATAAATATTTTCTATTATTTTATTGAGCTGTTCATCTATTCACATTATAATTCTCTGAACAAAAGTAGTTATTATTGACACAAAATTCTGGAGGGTCTATGGGGAAAGGAGAATTTTCATTTTCTGTTGATAAGATTACAAACTCTTGCAATCATTATGGAAAGCAGTGTGAAGAACTCTTAGAAAAACAAAAATGAATCAACCATACGATCCAGTCATGCCACTCCTGGCATATACCCAAAGGATTCATCCTACTGCAGAGATACCTATACATCCATGGTTGATGCTGCTCTATTCACAATAGCTAAGAAATGCAAGTAACCTAAGTGTTTCTCAGTAATGAAAATGTGGTACATTTGCACAATGGAAGTTTACTTAGCAGAAAAGAAAGACTGAAATTTTCAGTTTAATAAATGGAACTTGAAACTGTTATACTAAATGAAGTAAGGCAGACTTAAAAAAAACAAGTGATGTATGTTCTCTCTCATCTGTGGATGGATGTTAGCACCAAGAAAGTGAAAAAAAAGGAGATAAAGCGAAAGAAGGAGCCCTAGAGAAGGGGCTAGTAGGAGACAGGTGTTACCAAGTATAAAATATATAAAATTTGGGTATTAAACTGGGAAGGGGGAAGGGAGGTTTATACAAGGAAACAGGGATAAAGAGGAAGAATTATCTCAAGAGAGGGGGGAGTGAAGGGAGACAGTTATTATTAAGGGAGGAATGAGGGAAATGTTGGGTACTTTTAATGTGGAAAGTGAAGTATGTTTATAGTTGAAAGCTCTATAATAAAAAAAAAATGCAGTGCCAGGCAAGGAATCCTCTTTTCAAGTTATTGGTCAGCTTAGCAGAAGAGACTCTCAAAATAATACAGGCTATTGTGACAGGATTTAATTTACTCCCAGAACTTGAAGGTAGACCCTATTTCTGAAGACAGGACATACTTTGCACATAGGACTTGGAGCAATGGAGCTAGAACTGACCAGGTAGCCTCTTCCCTGAAGACTAAGTCTCATATTTTCAGAGAATACTATGCAAGCCTCTAAGGAAGAAACTCAATCAATGATTCCATCCCTGATCTAAAGCATAATAACCACAACAATAGCTGGCACATCAAACTACTCTATTGATGCAGTAGTGGCACTTTGATCTTGGGGATAATAAACAGCTATCTTATTGGACTTAAATCCTGTCTCAGTGGGAGGGAACATATGTGGTACTGTAAACATATCCAAATACATATGGCAGGAGAGGTCATACATTCTACTGTCAACCCTATGTCTGCTACATTCATAGACAAGCATAAGTTCTTACTGTAGGCTAAATATGGATCCTTATATTTCCAATTATACCATTCACTACTCCTCAAAGAAGCCTCTTTTTACAACAGAGTTCCACAACTGGTCAAACGTGGAAAATAAGTTTCTGTGAGATGCACATCCCTAAGCAGCACATCTACAATGGAACCTCTACATCTAAGGTTTATGGAGCATAGTAGAACAGGTGATAGAATTCTAATGCATCTCTCAGCTCTCACCGGAAAATCTTCCTCATGCAACAAAGGGTGATTAGTGCATAAAATCCATACTGGTCAAAGTGTAGAGAATAAGAGACTGCAGAGTGAATGTCCCTGGATAGGACTCCTATATTAAACCTCACCCACCCAGGGCTCAGGGGCCATTGTGAACAAGGGGGTGGAAAGATTGTAAGGGCCAGGGATGGTGGGTGACCACAAGGAAACTGGATTTTCCGGGCTTCTGGGAACTTGCCCACGTGCAGTTAAGGCAATATTGACAGCATGCACAAGAACCATAAAAACTGAAACCAGACAGAAACCCAGCATAGAACTGTGGAAATGGGCCAGAAGCCCCAACTGAAATATTATCAGTTGATATCTGCTGGGTGAGAGAGTGTTGGTCTTCTTTGAGGGAGTGACACTAGATAGACTTCAGAGGATGAACTCACATTGAGGGAAACTGTGACCACAAACCTGACTTGATAGGTCTTAACATTTATGAAAGAATGCATGGGATGTGGTGGGAAGTGACTATTGAGGGTGCAGCTAGGGGAAGGAGTCTAAATATGATCAAGATATTGTATAAAGTGCACCAAAATTCAATAAATATATATTAAAAAGAAAAAAGTAGTTGTTATCACAGATTTGTACAGCTTGAAATAATCTGATTAGTATTTTATCAGGATGTCCTAGGGTAGTAATAATAGTGTTTCTCTGACAATGTCATCTTACCCATGCATGCAAGAGTCCTGTTCTGGACCAGGAAATCTGCTGCTACTAAAGGAACTCCATTGTCATCCATAACCTAATGAGATGAGTCAGTAGCAACATTTTCAGTATGTTTGATAGAATATCCACTTAAATGCTCTTGTTAAGAGTGATTGTTATGTCCTCTTGAGCTTTATCCAAAAGGACTAGTTAAATGAGCCACATACAATAAATGAAGTCCATTTCACCACTCTCATCTCTCTGAGCTTTCAGATTCCTGGCCATATGGTATATGTTTTGGAGGGTCACTATGTCAATGTCATTTTCTTCAGTTCATTACTGAGTTTTAGTTACTGTACTATCAGATGTTAATTTTCCTTCTAGCTAGGATTTTACATCCTAGAACTTTCCCATAGCAATACAATTATAGCTGTCAAATCTTGTATCTTGGACTCCTTGATTCAACATTTTCAAAATTCTCTCCACTGTATTTGACCAGTACAAGTTGGTATCACTTCATTATACATTGAAATTCACTCTAGGTATTCCTGGTAAATCCTTAGCTCCTGCATATGGAATATACTGGACTACAGTTATTACTGTGAGGTCAGGAGCTGATTTCATGACTCAGGGAGGCTAAGTAGGAGGTATAAATTCTAGGACCCCTGAAAAATTTCCCAAATGTTATACTGAGTTTCTTTTGTTTCTCCCATTTAATGTCTTATACTGAATATCTGCATTGATTTGTATTTGGGCTTGGTCTTCATATTAAATATGTAATAAAATATATGGGAAATGATAGACTTGTAAAATTTCCAGGTTTAAGGCTTTTCGGTTATCTGCAATGGACATTCAAGTCTTCTAAATTAGTCTTTAACTTTGTAATCACTCTGAATCTATCATGAAGTGTTTTATGACCCAATAACCTGTACCATCACTATTATTACCATAAAACTGACCTTCTATAAATATATCTTCTACAAGTGTCATGGGCTTATATGCATGCCACAACAGGATCAACAACCAGAACTTCATAATTTGCTATTCTGAAGGCATGAGAATCATATCCCTTTTACTTATTTATTTTTGACTGATTTTTGTGAGTTTTGTACAATATATTTTTTGTATTTAGACTTCCCTCCCCAATCTGCATCCCTCTTATAGCACCCTGTCAGTTTTCATGCATTCTGTCATATAAACTAAGATCTACTGAGCCATGTTTGTATCCTTAAATGTCCTTATGTGTGTCTATCCCCTGGAGCCTGGTTAACCTATCTAGGGTCATAGCCTTAAAGAAAACCCTCTCCCTGTACTGAGTAGTTACCAATAGTCCCTCAACTGCAGTTGGGGATTCTTTTATTTTATTTTTTTTTAACTTTTACAAAAACTTTATTGAGAATTTCATACAAGTATATAAGGTGTTTTGGTCAAATCTATGCCCACTACCTCCTCTCCAACATTCCCCCCTCTGAAGAGGTAACCCTGAAATCTTTTAAGGATTAGATACAAGCTCCAAGTACTTTTGTCATTTTTGGCCTTTGGAACAGTGTATGTTGCTAACAGGCCCAAGGACGTTTTGACTTTTAGCCAGGAAACTGGCTACTATTCTTTGTGGTCATTTTACCCTAAGTGCCTAGCCAATTCCTACCTCCTATTCTTATTACGTCATCCACTGAAGGGATTACCCAAATTGCCAAAAGGGAATAGGGATGCAGACTGCTCTGGCTTCTTCCATGCTGAACAGGGTTGGAGGATGAGGCAATTGGAGTACTCCTTCAGTGGGTCTGTCTAAAAGAATCCCAAATTGTGTAACTCTTGTCTCTAAGAGGAAAAGAAAGTCCTTGAATCATGAGTGGGAGATGTGAAGGAGAAGTAAAGGCAAGAGTAATTAGCATTACAAGTTCTAGACAGGGAACTAGAAAAAAGAACAGGGCAATTTTCAAATGTTCATATGAGAATCCATTGGAGTTTCTTGACAAGGACTTCCAAAACCATCCCTCTATTGGGTTCTTCCTCATTTTTCTTTTGTCTTCCAAGGCTGGACTAGTTGGCTGGGAAGAGTGGCTGGATACTCAGGTGAGTGTCCAGTGACCTTGCTTGGCACTCATTTAATGAATGGGCACAACCTGGTTCCCTACTTGTATAATGGGATTTTGTCTAATTTGAATTCCATGGGTATTGTGCATGCTGCTACAATTGCTGTGAGTTCATATGAGTATTCTATTTCTTCAAGAAAATAATATTTCTTGGTGTTATGCCTGTGAATAATTTGATCCCAGGACTACAATTCTAGAAACTGTTCCTGGAACTCTAATATTAATCATTCCTGCTATTTTGAAATAGAAACAGGTAGACTGGCCACGTAACCACATCAAGTGATTAACATAAGTTTCTTTTGAGAAATCTGTGTCAAAAATTTAGAGATATCTTGGAGAAGTTTTTATCCAATGAGAGGAAAGGCAAAGAGCAGAAAAAATTGTTGAATGAAAATAACTTAAACTATAAGGCTCTATTATTGCCAGTAGATGAGGGTTTTGAGACAGAACTAACTCACCTGAAGAAAATCATGGCAAGTAGGAAAACAGAGGAACACATACTCTGTAATTCCTTTCCTTATTTTTCTAATCTTCAACTGGCACAGAGATGCCCTTTGAGATAATACATAGAGGTTTGAATCAGAGGGTGTTTAATAGGTTACAAAATCATAAAAAGTACTTCTAGGGAGGAAAATGAAATGGAACTGCAAAATATTATTACTGATTTCCAGATCGATCACTATGACAGCATAAGACAGACACTCTACTGCAGTGATTATAATAATCTGAACATATAATAACTAAACATTAAGTGGTTACAGTAAATTTAGTTACATGACTATTAATTCATAAGCGTGACTCCATTAATTTTAATATTCAAATGAGCTAAAGCAGAAGTAGCAACTTTGGGTCTTTATAAAAACAATTTGCTGGCACAATGAGATGTCTAAGTGGGTAAATGCCCTTGCTACTTAGCATGATGACCTGAATTCAATCCCTGTATTCCATATGGTAGAAGGAGAGAATCAAAACTGCTGACTCCACATGCACACCATGGACTGTGAGCAATGCATTTAACAATGTCTACTTGATGTAAGTCAAGACATTTCAAGTTTCAGCAATCCACCTAAGAATGTACTATGAACAGCATAGGAAGATATGCACATGTGATTTCAGAATAATCATGAGCAATAGATTACTGTTTAAATCCACTTTATAATCACATTAATTATATGAACCATTTGTTAAACTAAAATTACCTTACAGGTAAATAATCAGGTAAAATTACCACATAATAATTATAGAGGTTTTACTTCTAAATTAGACAGAAATTATTAAACATACATATAAAAATAAATTATTTGCAATAAAATATTCAGGATATAGTTTTTTTAATCTTGTGAATAAATATATGACTTTTTATTGTTATTGGTAATTTTTGCAATGATTAAATATTGTTTAAAAAATATATATATATAATCTTATTACACCAAAATATCAAGAAGAATTTTTGGCATATGGTCCAATATCAAGGTGGCTAGCACTTGCTTGTTCATGACAGCATTTAAGTCAGTTCACCTCCAATTGTTCAAAGAGAGGAAGACATAGAAAGTATCAAACATAGTCATGACAGGCTAAAGTGAAGTTCTGAACTCATGCTACTGAGAGTTATCCTATATATATATTATTCATTCCTCACATTAAGCAAATTTAATTATGCATTTTGATTCAACATTTGGAATAGATTAAAGTAAAATAGTCCTCCTAAAGTAGAGGATTTAGCCTTGAAAATCCTGATGCAATGAACATGAATTCATTAAATGAGAACACAGACTTACTGCATAATCTCTATTCTCTTTTGAAACAAAGACAAGCAAACAAAAGTAGCCTCAAATACTCCTTTGAAAATTCATATCACTGCATTGATATGTGTTTGCTAATGTGGGAGTGTGCAGGTTCCTGCTGTTAACTAGCCTTTATCATTGAATCAATAGGTTAGGTATTTAATTTTCATAACCACTCAACAATAGAATTCAGCAATTGATTTTTGTAGCCTTGGTACTTTTAGTTTGCCAGTTTATATAAATATTGATAAATTTTTATAAAATAATGTTATATTATTGGAAAGATTCTTTTTGATGAAGCATGGGATTATAAAAAGCAAGGATTTCATTTCCTGTTCCTTTTGATTGCTGACTCTCCTTTAAATCCATTACATGAGTTTTACAAAATCTAGCATGTTTTCACATTTTACCTAACGTTTATAAAAAAGTCATAAAAGTTTAATGGGATTGTGAAATTAGGTTTTCTTCTGACACATTTTGATACATTAAGCAAAAGAAATTATATACATGGATACATCACATAAAACAATAGAAATACACTAGAGATTTTTTTCACACATTTCTCACTCAAATCCAGACCTCCTTGCCCATCCATGCCTCCCCTTATACCCCCCAGAGAACCCTATGAACTCTGACATACATGCTGAGTCCTATTCATTCAGGTGTTTGTACCCAAATGTCCTTCAGTGTAAATGCATCCACTGGAGTATAGACAGCCCATCCCGTGATGGTATGTAAGTCATACCCTCCCTCACCCCCAGCAATCAGTCTCAAATAGTTCTCAATCTAGTGCTGGCCCACCACCCATTTCTCACCTCCCCTTTTGGCCCTTATTTAGTTGAGTTGACATGGGTCCCGCCCTTGATGCCACCACTGCACAGGCTCATATGAGCAAGCCTCCAGTGGCCTGGAAGCCTCTACCTTCCTGTGTTCATGAATCAGCCCTGGCTCTTCCAATGTTTCTGCCTCCTTTTCCACAATGGTCCCTGAGCCATGGATGAATGAGGATCCATATAGGAGTCCCACCCTGTACTCTATAGTCTCTTATTCTCCAAAACCTGGCCAGTTGTGGCCTTCTGTGTGCATCACACTCTGGTGTACAAGGAAGCCTCACTGGTGAGAGCTGAGCGGTGCATTAACCCTCTCTCTATCCCTTATTTCCGTATGATCTATGAGCCTTGTTTGTAGAGATTTGACTGTATATGTGTCACCTAGTACTAGGCATTACCCAGTCCTATGTTCTCTGTGCCTGACCAGAAGTGCAACTCTGTAGTAGCCTCCATATGTTGCAAAAAGGGATATCTTTGATGAGTCCTGTATGACATGCTTGTCACTATAAAGGCGGTCTCTTCTGTCTGGCACTGTATTCCCTGTCAAGCAGCTCCTAGGTATACAGAGGCATTAATGTTTAGACACTCTATGCACATTTCTCATAGGATTTCTAGAGCATCACTTTTCCCTCTAGGTTTCCTAACCCCTCAAGGTTCAATCATCCCCACTCTTTTTTTCTTCCACCCAACTTCTCCCTCCCTCCCTAGTCACAGTGTCCCCATTATCCCCACCATCTTCCCAGTTCCTCCTGGCTCCCACCATATTTCCTCTCCTGAATTCCCTCCTGCCCCCACACCATGGTCCCTTACATGTCCCTCTCTCCTCCCTGCTGATTACTCCAACTTTTTCCACCTCCTTCAGGTAATATCTGTTCCCTATTATGCCTTTTTCATGTTCTTTCTTTTTCTTATCTCCATGTATCCTTTCCCTTTACCTGGCTCCTAGTGTTACATCAGAATTTATTTTAAAATATATATTAATTTATTATTTTTAATGTGTATGTGTGTATTGCCTGCATGTAGGTAAGTGAACCCGTCATACAATGTCTTTGGAGGCCAGAAGAGGCTGCTGGATCCCCTGGATCTGGAGTTACAGGCAGTTGTTACCTGCCATGTGGGTGCTGGGATTTGAACCCGGGTCTTCTGCAAGAACAGCCAGTGTTCTTAACCACTGAGCCATTTCTCCAGCACCCACATCACACTTTATATACTCACATATAAGGGATTGATACTATAATCCACAAATGATGGAGAACACACATTGCTTGTTTTTCTGAGCTTGTGTTCCTTCACTTAGTATAGCATTCTCTCGCTCCATCCATTTACCCGCAAATTTCATAATTTCATCTTTTCTTAATGCTGAGTAGAACTCCATTGAGTAGATGTACCACATTTTCATTAGCTATTCATGATTTGAGGGATATTTAGGTTGTTCCATTTCTTAGCTATTGTGAAGAGGGCAGCAACAAACATGGATGTACAGGTATCTCTGCAACATGATGGATGAATGAGTCCTTTGAGTATATGCAAAGGAGTGGTATCACTTGATCATATGGTAGGTTCATTTTTAGTTTTTTGAGGATTCTCCACACTGCTTTCCATAGTGGTTGCACGAGTTTGCATTCCCACCAGCAATGAGTGAGCATTCTTCTTTCTCCACATCCTCTCCAGCATTTGAATTCTTTCATTTTCTTGATCTTTGCCAGTATGACTGGGGTAAGATAGAATCTTAAAGTGGTTTTTATCTGCATTTCTCTAACTCTCTGTTTAGGCCTATCATTCACCCATCTTTTTATTGGATTGTTTAGTTTCTTAATTCTTTTTTGAGTTTTTTGTATACTCAGGATATTAATCCTGAGTTGGATGTGTAGGTGATGAAGATTTTCTTCCACCCAGTGGGTTTCCGCCTCCTTTCCTTGGTTTGTTCTTTTGCTGTACAGAAACTTTTTAATTTAATGAAGTCCCACTTATTGATTATTGACCTTAGTGCCTGAGCAGCTGGTGTCTTTTTCAGAAAGTACATTCCTACACTTATATCTTGGAGGATGCTGCCTATATTTTCTGCTAACATTTTCCTGAATTTCAGGTTTTATTTTGAGGTCTTTGATCCATTTGGAGTTGACTTTTGTGCCGGGTGAAAGATAAGGGTCTGATTCATTCTTTTGTGGTGGAGATCCAGTTTTGTCAGCACCACTTGTTGAAGGTGAATTTCTTCCTCCGTTGTGTGTTCTTAGTACCTTTGTTGAATATCAAATGGCTGAAATCATATGAACTTATGTTTGGGTTTTCTATTGTGTTCCATTGAGCTACATGTCTTTTTTTTGTGCCAGTACCATGCTGTTTTTGTGACTATAGCCCTGTAATACATTCTGATATCTGGTATTGTGCTCTTCCCTGCATTGTTTTTTCCTAAGATTGTTTTGGTTATCCAGGGTCTTTTTTGATTCCATATGAATTTTAGGATCATTTTGTCAAGTTCTGTTAACCAAGATATTATTACACCTGAGTATAAACTCATATGAAGGAGCAACTTTAGATATTTGCATCTTTGAATTCCTTAACTGTAGGTCAAAAATACTTATTCATCAATACTTTGACTGTTGATAGTTTTCAGAATTTTACTAATTATTTAATATGTTTTTATTATATTTTAGCTTTACTAAATACATGTTATCTGCTAACCAAGATTCCAATTGTTGACATACATTCATTTATTTAAATTTTACAAAATCATTTTAATGCTTCATCATTATTATTTTAAGTATTAGGAAAAAGACTCAATTTAAGGTCCAAGTTTTACCACCAATTCAATTAAAAATAAAGAGATGGAATGAAAAATAACTTTCCAACATAAATTATGAATAATTATAATCGCCCTTTAAAAGACTGCATAGATATATATTTATTAATTGATACTTTGACATTATATCAAAATATGTTATTTGCTGTAAGAATTTCTTAATGTAAAATTCAAATACACATAAATGGTCATTGATCAAAAATAAATTTTCCAATATTATAAATGTTGGTAGATATTTAATAACAGAGTTGTTGGAGTTATTATTCTTTTCTTCAAGCTTTAAATTTCCAATATTCTTAATCCCACATTTCCTTTGTGTAACCAATTTTGGTACAACAAAACTAAAAGGAACACAGTTAGAGATATGGAAAATGAATCCCTGAGGGAAACAATTCAATTTCATGCATGAGTGCTTATCTTAAAGTTAATTTATTGAACAAGGTTGAGTCTTAAAACTGATTCTAATGAGGAAATATAGTAACAGTTACTTAGAAGCATAAAAGGCAAATATTTGCCCATTTATCCACCTTTTGGTGGCATGAATTGATTGATTCCTTTGTCAAAGAAGTCTTAGTAAATGGGATTCTAAATACTCAAGTTGAACAGATCTAGATTACCATATCTTTTCTTTTTTAAATCATATCTTATTAAAGTTCTATCATAAATGTTTCTACATTATTTTGCATTTGGAGTGTTTGGTAGATTACCTAGGTCTATATTTTAGTAAGATTTCATTGAACCATTTGTTAACTGGAAAGTTATCAGTCAGGACAGAGTCATTGCTCTTTATCAACCAATCATAAGCTTCTTGTAATGGCAAGTCACTTTAGAGTTCAGTGTAATTCCTTGTACATGAATGAATTTTAAAGGATGCATACTGTTTGATTATGTGTTTTAGTTAAATATTGTATGTAGAACTTCAGTTTCTTTTTCTAGTTCTACAAGGTGTTTGAACATTATCAGGTTTCTCTATGCAAATCCACTTACACAATGCTATAACAATTGTTATATCAGTAGGAAAAGTTACATCAATAAGTGAGATGGTGTCTCAAACTTCATGACAGATGGCATATACATTCTCTATGGATCCTTATTTTTTCAAATGTATTATGAAGAAAAAACTGTGACATTACTCCTTATACACCTATGTGTGTGTGTGTGTGTAAATTTATATACAGATAAAATTAATTTACACTACCTATCACATGGTTTTCCAGAATTTCCATTGTTTTTCATTTTCCTACAATTATGCACAAAAATGTTACCTTGGTATATTGGTATATTCCTACTATCAATTTGTTTTTGGATTATAGAATATTAGTTGACATTATTATGACATTGACTAATTCTCAAACAGAATATATCTTCAGTTTTGAATATTTATGTCAATGAATAAAATTCTTAACATTCAAAAAACTGATATTCAATCATTGAATGTGAAGTTTTCTAATTTTTCAATGGAATGTCTACTCGAATATTATACCCCTTGTTTGCAACAGTTTTCAGAAAGCAGCTCAAATCTGGAAGTTGATATGTTTCACATGTTAAACTTTCTGGAAGAAGATCATTGCAACTTAAAATGTTTGCTCAATTTTACCTTATAAATTTTATTTTATATATTTCAGTGTTTAAGTAGTAAAAATAATTAAGCAGATTAAAAATAAAAACTATTGCATCAATTTGAGGAATTAGGAATGATTCAGTTATATTTAATTTATATTTCTTAAAATATTATTGAAATGACTAATAACAAACCATCTTAAATAATGGGGAATGTTGTAGTAATGCAATATTAGATTTCCCCAATATGTCTTTGGAGTTCAAAACTAGTTCCCATGAAAAAGTGTATCAATTAATTTTGATCAAATAATATGCACTAAAATAAACATTACTATTAGTAGGTAAAAGTCTTAACCAAGAGAAAAATAAACATGTTATACTATTTGGTAGCATTATTGAATGGTGTGTGTAATTAGTTACACTAACATACTGTACATATGTCCTGATAACTTTGTTATAGAAGCACAATTCAGTTTTCACTTAGTATATTTTCTTTATTCAAAAATATGCTTCACCAGTGTGTCTGCAACATTTTTATGTATGCATGTACAAAACAATACCAGAGTTTAAAATAGATATGAACTCTTATTTACTCTATCAGATAGCTCTTTTCCTAAAAAATAAGTGAAACAATATAGACCTAGCAAACTAATTTTTCCATCTGGAATAAACAAAAAAGAAAAAAACATCTTTCATGCCATGTATATGTATACAAAACCTCTGTGTACTTCTGGAAAACACATGTTTCTATACTACATTAAATAAAAATATTTTGTCTTTTTGAGACAGGGTCTCCCTGTAACCCTAGCTGTCCTGGAACTCACTATGTAGACCAGGCTGGCCTCGAACTCACAAAGATCCACCTTCTTCTCTCCCGAGTGCTGAGATTAAAGGTGTGCACCACCACTTTGTCTTTTGAAAGCAGTCAAAGCTCAGTGTTCTGGGTTCTTGTTAATATAATAATGATGAAAGAAAAGGCAGATGGAAAATGTATCCAGATACTCAAATGACAGATTATTTTGTTCTCTGTTTATCAAATAACACTAACACAGATTGGAAGTATTCCTTTTTAAAACTTAAAATTTAAAAACTACTCATTCATCTTCCATTTCCACTGGTCTAATTTTGTTTTCCACTCACCAGTACACATGCTTGGCCTATGGCTACATAAGTACTATGGGGTTTTGTGGAGTAGCAACATGGTGGTTTTATGAAACAATGTCTGTATCAAACTGATGTTTACATATCCTAATAAAGTATTAATTTATTATACTTCTAAAGCTTCAACAAAATTCATTTTCATATAGATAACCCATATAGAACAAAGGGTGGAACCTCATGCCTGTAATCCTGTAACTAGAGAGGTTAAGCCAGGAAGTTCACAGTGATTTCAAGCCCAATCATCCCAAACTACATAGAGAATTGCAGGCCAGCTAGAGCTATAGAATGAGAATCTATCTCAAAACAAACATACCACATTCACTAAGTGACAAATAATCCAAATAATGAAACAAAGATTGTTATTTTAATATTATAACATATATTTAGCATTAATACATGTAACTTTTCCTTTTCTTATTTTCCTTAGTTTATTCTTTGAAAATTTCTGACATGTATAGATAAATCATGATCTTATGCACCCTTCACTCCCTACCTTCCAACTCTTCCCATCCTAGGATCCTTTATACATCCCATTCTCAATTTCATAGTCTTCATTTATAATTGCATATTTATTTATTTTTAACTCATTGTGTTCAATTAGTTCTGTCTATTTGTGCATGAGGGTGGAGTCATCTGCTGTGGCATGGGAAAGATACAGTAGCCTTCAAATAAAACCTATAGTAGCTGCTAAGTAAAAGTGACTCTCTCCCAGGAGCCCCATGAACTAGCTGGAGGCTTGGGAGACCCTCTAGGCTGGGATCATAGCTGATTTGATCTCATGCGAGTCTTGTGTAGGAAACCACTTCTCCTCTGTGGGTTCATGTGTGCAAGAGCTATGTCGTATCCAGAGGGCAGGATTCCACAGCACTCCTCCCCTTCTCCTGGCTCTCACATTCTTTTCATTCCTCCACGATGCTGGTTTTGCTTGTTGATGCAGTGTTCCATGGTTGAACACTCACAATTGCTTATTCTCAGGAATTTGAACAGTAATGTGTATCTGCATTAACCACTACCCACTGCAAAAAGCAGCTTCTCCAATGACGGTTGGGAGCAGCACTAATCCACAGATTAATTTCTTTATAACAGTAACTCTTAAACCTACAAGCTAAAATTTACACTTTTTGTCACTACAATCTTTCTTCTAAAACTATGTAAAATCAAAGTGCACACTTTCTATGTATAGTAATTTGTGCTTCAAGTTTCTGGTGATTAAAGTTTGAAGTACATAAGTGCAAATGTTTAGTAGGTAGAAATTATTCTACCTTTATATTTAGAAGAAAGAAAAGATTTAAATCTGAAATATATCATAGAATTTTATTGTTGTTCTGTTTCTATTTTGCTGTTTTTATTTTTTATTGTTTTGAGACAGAGTCTCCCTTTAGCCCCGGCTGGTCTGGAACAAGCTATGAAGACCAGATAGGCCTGGATCTCACAGAGATCCACCTGCCTCTGGAGCACTTGTGTTAAATTCATGAGGCATCATCCCTGACTACCTTAGAATTTTCTTCAAAGAAAATTTTCTTTACTTTATTTTTAATTATGTGACTCTCCTTCTTTCTCTTTTTTCCTTTCAAGTCAGGATCTTGCTGTGTAGCTCAGGTTGGCTTTGAGCTCCATCATCCTCCAAAGTGCTGGGACTACAGTTGTGCATCACTGTTCCCCACTGGTGTTTTTGGTTGTATCTTTACCTGGCTTTGGTATTAGAGTGACGCTGGCTTCATAGAAGGAATTTGGAAGTTCTCCCTCCATTTCTATCTTTTTGAATAAATTAAGTAGTATTGGATGTAATTAAGTGAATTGATGATAGAAGGAAATGTATTTCAGTTGTACAATAGATGACATGACTTGAAAATTAAATATGTGTCTGCTATTCTCTAGATGGTATTCTGGAAGGAGACATCAGTCAGGAGGCCCCCTGTAGAATACCACAAATATTGAGAAAGCTACTGTATGAGAACATGTCAATACACATGGCGCTGTGCTGTTTTCATGGTAGTAACACTGCATCTGCATGCTGAATCTTCACTCTTATGAGCTATTTATTAGGAAGATGTACTTTTTGTTACCATGGCAAAGTACCTCACATAAACAGCTTAAATGAAGGAAGATATATTTAGACTCATGGTTTCAGAGTTTTCAGCCCTTCAAAGCAAGGACAGAGCATCCCACATTATGATAGCCAAAAGGCAGGAGGGAAGAGAGAGAGAGAGAGAGAGAGAGAGAGAGAGAGAGAGAGCGAGAGAGAAAGAGAGAGAGGAAGAGAGAGAAAACAAGAACTTACAAGTGATAAAAAGAAAAGAAAGACTTTCTTTATAATCCAGGAGGCAGAGAACACCTTAGATAGGACAGAAAGATGGAACAAGGATGGAGGATGAGTAAGCATGGTATGTCAGTACTGCAGGCTATGGAGATGCTCATGTCAGTACTGCAGGCTATAGAGATGCTCACTATCTTCAAGGCAAGGCATGAAGCCGGAAGGGATATTATTGAGTACACAAAACATATCCTCCTTAGGAGCCAGAAAATGGCCTCATCACAAGAAGGGAAGAAAGTGATCAGAAACTTGAAGCATGCAGAAATGCAGAAGCACAACAAACAATGACTTTTAAGAAACTGTATGATCTCAGAAGCCAGCATCTGCTGTGAGAACACAACTTTCTACATATCAGATCAGAGAAAATGAAAATGCTCACTGCCAGGCATCAGGTCACTGGTTCATGAAGTTTCTTTCAAGCTCCATTGGAGGATATGTAAATTGGACTTGTAATTTGGAGGGAGATGTATCAGTATTGATTAAATTTAAACTATACCTACAAAAAAAAGAAAGTTTATTTTTAATTATTTGCAAGTTTTTGTTTGTTTGTTTTCTGTGTGGATATATATAGTTTTGTAGGTGCCAGAAGAGAACAAAAGAGGGTGTCTGCTCCCAAGGAGCTGGAGTTACAGGAGGTTTTGGACCACCCTTGTGCAGGCTGGGAACCAAACTCTGGGCCTTCTCTCTAGGCCTCTACCCTGCTCTTAATGGAAGGTATAACTTTGTACAAGATGACATTTCTGGTCTTAAATAACATGTATGAAATAATCTTTACATGATTCACCCCAAATCAAAATAAATTTGCTTGTGATTACACTGATAAATTGTATTAGAATAATGAAATAACTGTTATGAATATCTTTTAGATTTGTATAAATATTTGGGTAACTATGTGTACTTATTATATAAGGAACTACATGATTTTTATACAGCAACGTAAAATGTAAAACAAAAATGTTATCATATTATAATGTTACTAAATTGTCATAGTAAAATAATATAAAGTAAGACATTTAATAATAATATTTATAGTTTTACATGTGAAAAGTTCATTAAGCATTCAAATGAGACAGTTGATCTTATTGACACTGAATTGAGAAACAAATGGAGTTTAGTTCAATGTAAGGTTTGCTCTTTTTAACTTTAAGTTTAAGGAGAAAACAGGACTAAGAAATCAAAGACCAAAAGATTTGCCATTATGAGATCAACTTTGGTGGAATTAAAGCTTTCCATTAGCTCTGTTTTTTTTTTCTTTCTCTTTTAAAAAATGCTAATGAGTTTCTTGGGCTTTCTAACAGAGTATAAGTTGGGGGTTTATTTACAGAAGAGTGGGTGACCCACATTTTTGACTGTCCTGGAAAGTCCACACTCAAATATAGATCCTTTGACTTCCCGCCAGCCACAAAATATGGTGAGAGAGGTGCCACATGGCATTCTTGGCTTATATAGCCTTAACCCTTCCCCTACACGCAGCTAAAGTTGAATGGTTTTGTAGGAGGGGTAACTGACTCCCCCAAGGACTTCTTGAAAAGCATGGGAAGGAGGTGTGACTATAGCTTGTTAGCATAGGGATGGGAGGACATATCTAGTTGACACTCCACTTCTTCCTCCAGCTCTTACATTCTTTTCACCAACCTCTTCCTTAAGAGTTCCTGAGCCTCAGTGGTGGAGAAAGGTGTGGGGCGATATTCCTCCCATTGTGACAAAGCACTGAACTTTCAGGTCTCTGCATCATCTGTTTTCCATGGGCTGTTGGCCCATTTCAGTGGGATTCCATTTACTATAGAAACACAAACAGCTAGCTGTCATGTGGGTGCTGGGAATCCAATCTGGATCCTCTTCAAGAGCAGCCAGTGCTCTTAACTGCTGAGCCATCTCTCCAGACCCTCAAAAGACCTTAAAAGTAAAAATAAATTTGTCTATTTGGGCCAACTGTGAGGTCTTAAACACCAAATAGGAAAGTATAACCAAAGATAAAATTGATCAGTATCTTTCTTTAAGAGTTCAAGGGATTACACTTCCCAGAAATTAGGCTTAAGTCCATATAAAATGTTATTCAGACAATTATTTCTCATTGATGATTTTGTTTCTAAGCAGAAAGTGCTGTTCAGATGTAAGACTTCAAATCTTGGTCAGCAATACTGTAGTGTCCACTTGTAGCTAAGGGAGATAACCCACTATTGTTCTAAAATGATGGCTAAATTTGTTTTCTCCCCCTATCTAGAGGCCTTTGAGAAAGAACTGAACTGATTCTAGCCACTCAAACAGCTATCAAAGTGCCTAAAAACAAATCCTAAGTTCATCACTGTCAAGTCCAGCCTTGGCAGACAAAATATAAATGAAGAGGAACCCAATAGAGGGATGCTTTTGGAAGCTCTCATCAAGAAATTCCAATGGACTATAATATGAATATCTAAAATTTGTCCTGTTCTTTTTTCTTGCTCCCTGTCTACAACTTGTAATGCAAACTACTCTTGCCTTTAATGCTCCTTCACATCTCCTATTCACCAGTCAACAATTACTTTCTTTTCTCCCTATGCAATTTGGGAGTCTTTTCAATAGACCCACTGAAGGGTACCCCAGTTGCCTCACCCTGCATGGAAGAAGTGGTCTGCATCCAAATTCCCCTTTGACAAACTGGATAACCTCTTCAGATGACGGTCTGATAAGAATAGGAGGTAGGAATTGGCTAAGAATTTAGGTTAAAAATATCCCAAAGAAAAGTAGCCAGTTTCTTGGCTAAAAGTCAAAATGTCCTTGGGCCTCTTAGCAGCATACTTTGTTCCAAAGGCCAAAAATGTCAAAAATATTTGGGAGCTTGTATCTAATCCTTAAAAGATTTTAGGGTTATCTCTTCAGGGGAGATAGTTAGAGTAGCAAAATGACCCATTAAAAAAAGGAAAGAAAGCACATGAAGCTGTCAGAAAAAAAAAATGATGGGGAGATATGGGAGGAGTTGGAGGGGAAGGAGTTGGTGTGGATTTGATCAAAACACCTTATATGCATGTATGAAATTCTCAATAAATTTTTTTTAAAGTTAAAAAAAAAACAAAAGAAAGCAAGAAGCAAGTACATCTAAACAGTGACTTCTATAATAACTTAACCCATGGGCATAAACATAAATGCTTAGACATTTAGCCAGTGCATTACATCCATCTAACAAAACAATTGCATTGACTTTCCCATTGGGGTCTATAGCCTCCCCTGCCATAGGACCTTTGTCTGGTCCACAGTACCAGTTGTGTGTTCCATTTCTATGAATAGGCATTATATACAACCAAAAATTTGATTGTTGCACATACACTAGATTTGGAATATCTGGTATAGCATGTTGATAGTGCAGCATCTGGGGATGCCACCCATCCAGTGGCAGGAGTTTAAACTTTAGTCCAAGCTTGATTTTCCCCCCTCCCACACTCACATCATACATTATCTTCAGAAATAGGGTTTTACCACCCATTTCTAGTATATAACTAACATTATTGGCAATGGTCTTTATTGTTTTAGGAGAACTCTAGGGCTACTCTGGCCCACAGCTCATGGGCGGCCACCCACCTTTGGCACTGGGATTTTCATTTAATAGCCATATTGTTTATGGTAGTATTATCTTCCTTCCTAGTAGTGGGTTTCTTCTGTGCTTGAGGCATTTTTTAACTGTCAGGAGAATTTTTTCCCATTATTCCTACAATTATTTATATAGCCCTCCCCCCCCACTTCCCCTTTAACTACCCCTTATTGCATATTTGTCCCTTAGTAATGGTAAGGTATACTCATAGTTTCATGAATTTGTGAAATTTATTTAATATTTTAAAAAGAAATTCTAAACCGACTGAAACATGAATATAGAATAGTAATGAATGTAAAGGAAACAGTTTTTAAAGTTAACGTAATTCATATCTAATATTCAATAAAGTTGCCTGTAGAAGCCCTGCAGCAGAACTCCAATAGGAAATATGAATGGCCAACATCAGGACCTTAAAGAGAGCTTCATCCCCTCCAGACTGCTTTCTTGAGTATGTGGACCTTGAAGTATTTGGCTTGTGAAGATACATTGTCTAAAAGAAAAAAAAATGTCTCTTTTGAACAACATTAAGTCATCCTTCTGTAGCAATCATATAGAAGCTCATGTTGAATGACAAAAGTGAAAAGAGAATAAATCTGGGCTGGAAACTATGAAAATCCATAGTGAATCACAGCAACTAAATTGAACTTGGCCATCACAATGGCAAGTAACCTTCCAATTTTGTTACCACCATTTCATTTTTTATCTGGTTAAGTGTTACTTAGTGATGACATTCTGGTCAATGAGTTTTCAATTTTACAGGAGTCATTCAATCTTTGTTTTGAATGTTTTCTATTATTCATTTACCCTTGTTGATACAGAGCTTAAGAAAACAGAAAAAAAACAGTATTTGAACATAATGGGAATAAAAAAACAATTACGTATCCCCACTTTCATACTTTTAACCTTACAATGTATGAAAATGGTTTCACTATTTTCCTATGAGCCTACATTATTATATGTTTCATCTGTTTGGTTACTATAAAAAACCTACTTGAATAACAAGTAACAAAAAAATCTATAAAATGTTTTCTTTATTTTAAAGTTTGAATTTCTAGCAATGAAATGTAGAATCATTAATTTTGTATGTTTTCCTTCTCTGAAAACTTTTCAGGTCTTTACAGAAACTCTAAATCAATAGGCATACCATAATATCACATTAAGAAATGTTCTTTTTAATGTTTTTTATTGAATTTTTTGTGTATTTCATACAGAACAGCTCAAACAATCTTAATCATCTTTAAACCCCCATCCCCCAGGCACCCTCCCATGCCCCAACGCCAGTGGAGACCATATACTGTCAACCCTGTAAAGCCTCACTGGGTTTTCAGCATCATCAGCCACTCCCCAGTTCAAGTCTTTCCACTGAATCTAGTCAGCCTATCTAGAGTCCCTTGCCTTAGGAAGATCAGCTCTTCTTCTAGGAGCAATTAGTTGCCAACATTCCTTCAGGTAACACTGAGGTCTGCTTTTCATTTTCCCAGTTCTGTGCTGGATTGTTGTCTGCCTGAGTTTTCATGGGACTTGTATATGCTGAAAGATTCATTAGTGTCCTCTCCATTACGTCTGTTCTATGTTCCATGAGCCTTAGGTATAGAGGTTGCATTGTAGATGTGTCACTTAGGGCAATTCATGGACAATGTCTTTGTGTGACCAGTTGAGTTACTTGGTAATAGTATGTTACTGGGGAAAGATGAGATTCTTTGATGAGTCGTGACTGGGATATTTGTAAATATAAGAATTCACATTAGTGTCGTGATGTGACAGTCTTGAAGTTTTATCTGTGATCTATGGCCACTCCAGCCATGCGTATTGTTATATTTACATTACTACATTTGAGTTTTCTTCCTTTGAGTGGGCATTTAGTCAAATTAGGTAGCTGTCGATTGTCCCCAAGAAGAGTGCCACTATTGCACCAATTATGTATGCTGGGCTGGCTGTTGATGTGGCTATGTGGTCTTGAAGCTGGTATTGGATCATCCATTTATGTTTTCCCTTGGCATCTTCATAGTGTTCTCCAAAGCTATGAGAACTGGCCTTCAGGGGAAGTGGTTGCAGGTCAGTTGAAGCTATATTTCTCCAAATCTAGTGTCTGAAGAATGTTCTTTCTTCAGCAGCAGCGTCTTACCTTCACGTTTTTGGAGGCCATCAAGGGTTGTGGCAATAGCCTGAGTAATTTTGGCAGAATCTTGGACCATCCTGGCCAACAACTCAAAGGAAGGGAGAAATGGGGAAAAGGTGGTCAACATTATATGAGAAAACCATAGCAAAAAGGTTAGACAGTGAGATAGAGTGAGAGGAGACATAAATGTGTAGCTAGTTTTAAAATACCAGAGGGATCCATATTAGTCCAATAACCTACTGACAAATTATACATTATCTTTACATGACTTCATGTGGATAGCTAAAGGCTACATAATAATATTACATCAAGAAATGTTCTTTTATATCCCCATGCCTTGATATGTAGTAACTGAATGTGATTTGTCCAAGCAAATTGCAGTTAATACATTCCCAGAAAAAGACATAATTTAAAACAAAGTCCTTAGTTTACCTACTTTGTATATATTATTATAAATATAAGACTTAAAGATATAAACACCACTAAAACATTTAATGTGAAAGATATAAACTGAAACCAAGTCAATAATTTGATTTGCAAAAAAATCTAGATTTTTCTTTAAGTATTAATTTCAATATAAAAATACCTAAGCTATTAAAAAAAATATTGTAGAAATTTTCAGGACTCTCTAAAGGTCTCTTTATTCTTAGCCATCATAGATTTCACAAAATTACTCATTAGATTACAATGATCCTAAAAGTTATGCATTTTTATTTCATATAAATTTGCCTTTTTTAAACTATATTTTTATCATATTTTTATTTTATGTATATGAATGTATTGCCTTTATGTATGTGAGTGCACCCATGTCATGCAATGCCACTGAGGTCAGAAGAGGGCATCAGATTCCCCTGGAACTGGAGTTAAGGGGGTTTAAAGACAGTTCGTAGCCACCATGTGGGTGCTATGAATCGAATTGGTGCTCTTAACTGCTGAGCCACCTCTCTAGGCCCCAAATTTGCCCTTTTTTAAAAACTATAGTTGTGCATGGAACTATGGCTAGAGAATCAGGTTTCAGAAACTTCTTTATCCAACAAGTATTCTTTCACAACTGATAAGCATAGAATAGTGAATATGGGCAATCATAAATCAAAATGTCTAATATTAATTATGGGAATGAGGTTTCTGGGACCCTATCTCAGACTGTTTGCAATGTATACAAGCTTACTAGGCCTTGACCCCCTTTTGTAAACCAAATAGTTTTAATCTCTCATGACCCTTCCCCACCCCAGTATAACATGTGTGTGAGGGGCTGTGGGTGTGTTGTGAAAATATTAGATACCAAAAGCAGCTCATATCATTGCAAGCAATGAATTATCATTTGTGATGCAAACAGGTGGGGCAAGACATAGAACGCCTTTGTGGTTTTGTCTACTGTTTTGAGTCAATAATTGTCAGAAAGAAAAATCCTTGTTTAAGAAGACAATCTTCCATGTTTCCTTTACCATTTCATGTTGCACGTACTGTTTCAAAAAAGAGAGAGCAAGTTCACCTCCATAGAAGTTGTGTGGTACTTGTTCACTTACACACACACACACACACACACACACACACACACACATGCAAGCATACATGCACACACACACATACTCACACAGAGATAAAAAATTAAATGCAATAAAAATATTTTTTAAAATGATAGACATACAGTAGGTTGTTCTATACATCATAGTTTTTTGTTAAATTCTTAGTATTTGGAATTAGATTTTCACAGACCTAAAAGCTTCACTGAAGCATTTCCACAGATCCAAAAACTTCAAAGAAGCATTCACTTTCAGAAGGCTGTTTCTACAAACGTTTTGAGAAACAAACAAATATTGGCAGGAAAATGCTGACAAAATACACCTATCAACATTAAATCAGAATTTTATTTAGACACTATAATTTAGTAAATTTGGTAAAACAACACTGTTAAAACAAATTAACATGTCTTCTTCACATTGTGTGCAAGTCCCACAGTTAAGCATTGTTTTTCCTTTGCACTCATTGGCATTAACATCATGAATTTTAGATTTTTATCAATAGTAATAGGTAGATTTTAGATACTAAATAGTTCTGTTAACTTTAAGCATCACAGAGGGGAAGTATTATTTCCTATATACTAGGTGCTTTGTTCCCTGAATTTACTGTGATTTTTCTTGAAGTTTTAGTTAATTTAAATTATGAAAAATAAAAATAAAATTTGTATTTTTGAATTAACCTACTCGTTTAAAGCTGCATAGGAATATCTTTCCTCACCTGTTCATGGCAGTCATGATTAATTTTATTCCTAATGGAAAG
>NW_008352267.1:6342131-6381533 GCF_000622305.1 Nannospalax galili | reverse complement strand
AGGATTAAAGACATGACAGTTTTTTAAACTGTAACTGCTTCCATTTGTTACACACCTGGAATTATTTGGGAGACTGGATATCATTTTATATTGCTTTTCCCAGTACAACTTTTGGAACACAAATGTTACATTAACTCAAGGCCCCTTAGGAAAAAATTCTTGGATAAACAATAAAATATGTGGGCTGGATGGAGAATCAACATTCTAGTTTGGATTTGGCAATTACCTAGCCACAGGACCACTCCCTAACAAGGCGTATTTACTCTATGCCATGCTAAGAGCTAGGCATTGATAAACTAGCCTGTAATGTTATGGTGAGCTTTTGCTGTCAGGAACCCCTATCCCTTACTGAAGGGTTAACTGAGCCACAGATGTGCAGCTTCAAAAGTCTGCTGACTTCTAAATTTTTCAGAAAATGTAAACGCTCCTTTTTTCCTTTCTATATTTTCTAAGCAAGCTTTCCCTTGCACTCCGAACATCCCAACATTTTTTTATTGTTATTTTGTAATGTCTATGAGTGCATTGCCTGCATGTATACAAATACACCGAGTCATGTAATGTAATGGAGGTCAGAAGAGGGTGATGATGGATCCGCTGGAACTGGAATTCCAGAAGGGTGTTAGCTGCCCTATGGGCCAGTAATCAAACCCATCAAACCTGGGTCCTCTGAAAGAGCACCAAGTGCTCTTGAGAGTTGGGCCATCTCTCTTTGGCCCCAACATCTTGAATTTCTTAATATTCTTTAAAGCTCCCTTCCTTGTCCTGTGGTTGATAATCTCCCCCCCCCCCCTTTTTTTTTTTTTTTTTTTTTTTTTTTTGCTGATCTCCATGACAGCTTAAAGGGGCTTGGGGCAGGGAGGTAGTGTTTGGGTTTTTTTTTTTGGGGGGGGAGGGGGGTTGGTTTTTTTGTTGTTGTTGTTTCTTCCTCTGCCCTTTTTAGCAATTATTGAGATTATAATTTCCTTAAATTTTGATATAAGAACTCTTAAGAATAGACTCATTTTTTTTACCAGTATCACTCCAAAATTTTCTACCTGTTAAAGCAAAAACCTGTCAACTAAAATTGATTTCTAGGCAAGGCTTTGAGAATAATAATAACAATTATAATTATTATTGGGAAAACTGAAGTTCCCTTTGGGGATACTTTTTTTGGTCTTTTTTCAGTTTATTATTTATTTAATAACTCATACTTAGAAAAAGCATTTCGTTACAACAGCATTGACATATTCAATAACAATTTTCTGAGCTAAGATGCATCTTTTTCAAAATTGGCTGCAAATTTTTAGGTTTACAGTTGAGTTGTTACAATTATACAATATTTTATTCTGTATAAACCGTATAAGACATAAAATTAAATGAGGTTTTAACTTTTAAAAAAGGTCTCCATTTCATTATTAAAATACACAGTTTCATACAGAAAAATTCATTTTCAATGCAATTGACATTAAGATGTTTTTACATGCATTTCTAATCTCTGTGTATCTGATCATTAGTAGTGACAGTCGGTTAATTTCTGAGCTCTTTGGCATCTGAGCATGTATGTAAAGTCATCAGGTAGATTTCAATGGTAATGTTTTTCACATCTACTAATTATTATTATTATTATTATTTTAATTATTTATTTCATAACCAAATGATTAGAAGAGGCATTTCACTACAACAGCATTGACATATTCAATAACAATTTCCAGAGCTAAGACGCTTCTCTTTCAAAATTGGCTGTAAATTATTAGGTTTATGGATGAATTAATACAGTTATACAATATTGTACTCTGTATAATCCCTATAAGACATAAAATTAAATGAGGTTTTAAACTTTGAAAAAGATCTCCTACACAGTTTCATACAGAAAAATTCATTTTTAATACAACTGACACTAAGATGTATATGCGTTTCTAATCTCTATATATCTGATTATTACTAGTCACAGTCGGTTATTTCTGTGCTCCTTAGCATCTGAGCACGGATATAAAGTCATCAGGTAGATTTCAATGGAAATGTTTTTCACATCTACTAGTTATAAAGGAGCAAATTTTTATGCTCTGAAGAATTTTTTTTTTATAGACCCACTTCCCAGGTAGCACCCTCCCATATCCTTCCTCCCCCCACTAGAACCCTTATACCTTGATAACCCTGCTACTGTCTGCTGTGTTGTCGGCAACCCTAGCCATTCACTGCTACTTGTCCTCCTGGTGAATCTAGTCAGCCTATCTAGAGGTCTTTGTTTTAGGAGGGTCAGCTGTTCCTCATCTAGCTGTATTCATTTGTCAATATTCCTTTGGATAAGATTGGGATCTGCTTTTTAATTTCCCAGTTCTTTGCTGGGTTACTATCTGGGAATCCCTTTGGCCCCCCTGGGCAACAACTCGTAGGACATATCACCTGTCTGGCATTGTTGCTTGCTATGTAGCCTTTAGCTATACATATGGTCTCTTATGAAATTATATTGGCCCCTTTAATCTTTGATTATACTTTCCTTTTGGGTGTCCAAGGCCACACAGTTGGTCCAGATAAACCAATTTATTTTTACTCTTAGTTTTTTAATTCTTAGTTTTTTAATAAAATAATTTTTTGTTGTTATTTTTTATTTGAGGTGATGGGGATTTTTAAAAACTTCTTTATTGAGATGATTTTCAATTTCATATGATTGATCTCAATCAAATTTAGACCTCTTCTACCGTCTACACCTGCCATAGACTGTCTCACCCCTCAGTTCTCGCCAGGAAAGCTTCCTTATGCAACAGAGTGCAATTCACACAGAAGGCCATAACTGGTGAAGTTATAGAGAATAAGAGAGACTTCTAGATTAAATCTCAGTCACCTACAGCTCAGAGACCATTGTGGAAGAGAGGGAGGAAAGACTGTAACAGCCAGTTTTGGTGCATGAACATAAGGAAACAAGTTCTACTGGGAACTTGCTCATATGAACTTGCAATGGTGACAGCATGCACAAGACTCATGATAAATCAACCAGACAAAAACCCAGCATAGAACTGGGGAAGTGGGCAGCAGGTCTCAACCCTATCAAAGGACTAAAATAATTTAGAAATAGACTCAACTCAGAAGCTCAAAGAAAATTTTACTAGAATTTAAGGGGAAAAAAATAATCAGAATAGGCAAGCTGTAAATTTCAGCAGACTCCAGAAGAAAGGAGTTGAATGAAAGAGAAAAAGTCATGCCATCTTAAATTTGAGATCAATAAGCAGCCACGTGTCAAAAAGGAAGGAGGGCTTCAGATAAAGATGGAAAAGGGCTAGAGTGATAGGGAAAATGTGCATACCTTTTGTCTTATACCTGAAAATATAACAAAATATGAAAGTGACATTTTTTCTGAGTCCTAACTAAAAAACGCTGACAGGTTGCATTGCAGAGGTTTCACAGTGCTGCCTGATAGAATGACCCAGAAGTCTCTGCTCTGTGAAGAGGATTCTGGGAAGGAAAAAGTTCATTATTTCATTGGTTCTTCCTGTTTCCTTTGTTTATCCTGGAATGCCAAGTCTTCACCGAAGACTAGAGATGTTATAGGAATTTTCTTTCAGTTCAGGAAGCAGGTACTGAGTAGAGGATCACAATTTCTACTCTGGGTGGCATAGGTTCAGGAGAGTAATCTCCAAAGACTGAGGACCAGGCCTCAGTTTTTTATACTATTTATAGAAAATGGAGCACCATTCCAGACCTATTCTATGTTTGGCAGATGTGAATTTCTGCCTAGGTAAATGTGGTCCAGGTACTAACTTATATAAGAAGAAATGATGAACTGAAATTTCATAGGAACCACATATACAGAAGCAGAAGCAGAGGATACAAAGCAGCCTTTTCCTTAGGCAAATAAGAGGGAGTTTCTTATGATTCAGCTTTCAGATTTTTCTTAACTGCCTCTTGGTTTTTCAATCTCATTTGCCCCCCATTGCCCTCTTAACTTCTCTAATGGACATCATTTTCTTCTATGTCTGTCATGTCTAGCCATTTATAGATTTTTGGGAGCATCTGGAATTTTATGGTCTCTCAGTGAGAAGAGACAAATAGGATTAAGGATCCTGGGATTGAGCAGGATGGCCAGGGGAATGCTAGGAGAGGGCTGGTTTGTTTGAGAAGCCACATGGCCAACATCAGTTATTACTTCAGGAGCTCCAAAAATCAGCTAGTTCTCATCTCCTCTTTGTCATTCTGTCTTTCAATTGGTGGACCATATCCCTCACTATCCCTGACTAGTTTATGTAGAAGCAGTAATCTTTTTAAATATTTGTTTCCTCTTCCCATAATCAGTAGAACTAGTCCCTTTATGTTTTGTACGATTACTGATGCACCAGGACAACATAGGAAGATTATTTTTTCTCCCAAGGCTGAGTACATACTAAAAGAAATGGGAATGGCTGGGGAGAGGTGAGGGAGTGAGGTAGGACCAGAGATGGGAACGGAACAGGAGAAAGAGTGGCTTCATTTCGAATAATGGTGAGACCATAGCAAAAGTACCCTCAGAGCTATAATGAAAGTCTGTCTCTCATGAATACAGAAGATGACTTGGCACATCTTTCATCATTTGGAGATCAACCACCTACAGAGGGAGGTGAGTATTCACAAGATGATGCTGGTAAAGGGGTATAGATATTCCTTGTGCTCTCAGGGACATTTACCTTGAAACAATACAAAGTTTTTGAAGTTAAACAAAACATACATTAAGACTATAAAACAACAACAACAACAACAACAAAACAAACAACAAATTCCCCTTACTAAGCCCATTATAGCAATGTAGAATATGGCTAGTGAAACCTTCTCTGATTATCTCATCATTTGGGCCTGTTTCTGCCAGAGCTATGGAAAGGTCAGTAATATTATTTCTACTGAAAAAGGGGAAATACATTTATTCTTGAGGTCACCAACATGCATTGATCTGTTGGCCCCCAGGATTGAGACTGGAGCAGGGCTATAGAGTCCTCAGGTGCTGGATATGGTCCTTAAGCTTCAGCTGTGTGTTGACTGACCAGTTTTCAGTGTGATCAAAACAGGGCAGTGGGGGTTTGGAAGATGGAGAGATGGTTCAGCTATTAAGAGCACCAGCTGCTCTTGCAGAGGACCAGGGTTTGGTTCCCTGTACCCACATGGAGGCTGACAACTATCTGCAATTCCAGCTCCAGGGAATCTGATACCTTCTTTTGACTTCTATGGGCATTGCATTACACAGGTACACTTGTATACATGCAGGCAAAGCACTCATATACATAAAATAAAAATAATAAATAAAATATTTAGAAAAAAAACAGGGCAGTCAGAAAGACTTGATCATAAGAAGAGTCTCAATGTCTCTGAGTGACATATACTGGGCTGACCATTCAGATTAGGCAGTAGCTTTTACTTAGCAATGATAGATCTAGGCATTCCATGCCTTCAGCTTTTTAGACTATGGGAGTGGTTAGAAACAAAGATTAAGAGTCTCTGCTAGGTGGGTTTGAGGGGGTGCTGTATTAGTTTGAGACTCTATTGTTGTGATGAAACACTGACCAGAGCAACTTGTAAAAGGAAGTTTATTTTGGTTGCTTCTGGATCCACAGGTGTAAGAGTCCAACATTGCAGGGAAGGCATGGCAGAAATTGGTGCCCGGAGCAGAAATTCAAATGAGTAAGTAAGCACAAGTTAAATTCTTAGGTCATATCATGGAGTTCCAAGGCCGATGTTCCTGCAGGGCCTTCGTGAGAGTAAGGAAGTCACCTTGTTGGCCTTGTTCAATCAGTTCATTTTCTTCCCTGTTCTGACCTCATAGAGTGTTTTGATTATCAATGAGTAATTAGGTATTGAACAGTGAAAAAAAATCAGCTCCTCTCAGAAACTCTCAAGTCTGTCCTGGGTAATATGGATTTCAAGGGCCCAAATTGTCATCTTTCGTTTAGGCCCTAGGATCTTATGTCCTTTTATGATCTAAAACCCCAGGTACTTAACTTATTTTTGGCTGGTATGTCTATAGGAATATCCTGTACCCAGTTCTTGGATTCAGGTCTTGCAATTTCTCTGTTCCCCTAATGCAATTCTCCAAGGTCACTGTTGACAGGAGTAGAATGTCCACATATTGCAGAAGTGTACATTGAATCTCTACCTTTGGAAAGTGTGCCAGATCATATACTAGGGATTCCACAAATATTGTGGGGGAGTTCTTGAATACATAGGACAATTGGGACCAGGTCAATTGTCCTTTCCAGTCAGTGACAGGAGCCTATCATCCAAAGGCAAATATTGGCTGACTCACAGGTGCCAAACTAATGCAGAAGAATGACTTTTAAGTCCAAGCTTTAAACCAAAGAGCTCCAGGAGGTATGAGGTCTAGGAAGTTTTATGGATTGGAGTCTACCAGATGGATAGTGTTTGTGGCCTGTTTGATGGCTCTCAGGTCCTCAACAGGTTGGTGATTGTTGGTGCATAGTTTCTTCATGGATAACAGCCAGGTGCTCTGGGAATATTGTCATTTTCACAGCAGTATAAATTCTAATAGTATCTGAAGGTAGACCTTGATGCCAATCTTGGTGTCTCCAGATAAGGGATATTGTCAGACATTTACCAGGTGGACTCCAGGTAGCAATTTGACTATAACAGGTAGGTGGCTGGTAGCCAGATTGGATGGGTGGTTCTCAGCCCATACCCTTGGGAGCTCCAAGCTTCCAGGAGAGTCATTGTTTGTGGTATGTTGGGAGTGGATTCTCCAACTTCTTGGTGAGCTGTGACTGAGAGGATCAGAAAGGTGGCTTTTTTGTGTCTCTGCTGTTTGAAATGGGCAGTGATATCAGTGGAAAGGATATTCTGTGCCTTCAATTTTTATAAAAAGTCTCTTCTTAGCCAGGGGAATGGGTACTCTGATACAGGAATTCCTATTTACCTGATCTTCTCCCATGATGCAACTGTGAGATTCACACAAGGCATGGCTAGATGGTCCGGACTCCTACTGTTTTGTCTGCCTGCTCCTAGGAGTTCATCCTACAGGAGATTCCTGAGGAAATTCTACTTTTCCGGGTCTATTATTTTAAGAGTTTGACTGCTGAAGAGGGGAATACAAGTGTCTATTTAGAAAATATTTATTCCTGCCACACAGCCCAGTTACATTACCCACTCTTAGTTTTAAGGTCTCAGTCTGGAGGTGAAATATGCTTGTGCCAGAAACAAATGTGAACAGAATACAAGTAGGAGTGAAATTTAGAGCACACTCACTTAGTGTTGGGCTGCTGTGAATAAGAGCAATTTTGGCAAAACTTCGATTTTAGGAATTTTGGGGAAAGCTGACACTTGCAACTACATCTTGTGGGTTTTAGGCAGGGTTTTGTCATGAAGTGTAAGTCACAATATTCTTTAATCATTGTGTTTAATTTAAATATTTTAATAGCATTAAGTTGACAAAAATGACAATTATAGTTATTATTCTCTATTTTTGACAAATTTTTATTTTATGTGTATGAGAGTATTACCTGCATGTGTGTAAGTATACCTATGGTGTGCCAGTTCCCACTGACAAAGTACAGAAGAGTGTGTCAGATCCCCTGGAACTGGAGTTATGAATGGTTGTTAGCCACCATATGGGTGCTAGGATTCAGACCTGAGTTTTCTGTAAGAATAACCAGTGCTCTTAAATGTTGAGCCATCTCTCCAAACCCTGTTACTCTATATTTTAAAGTCACATTTTTAAAATTAGGAATGAAGATAAACCTAATTTATTAAAAAAAAAGCCCCACAAATCTGGAAAAATAAGCTTAAAATCAGTCCTTATTTTTGTCTTGGTGGATATATACTATCAAAATATTTTTTCTCTCTTTTTCCCATGTCTCCAAATAAGTAATTTATAATTATAGACTTTTATTCTCCATAGTTCTGTTTATTAAAATTTAAGAGCAAGATCATGGTTCAGGCATTTAACTCCTGGGTGAGAAAGAACTAATATCTGTCTCCTAGCACAAAAATCATCCAGTTCAACTTTAAGAAATTACATAATCCCAACAATTCTAAAATACAGATGTTTGAGTTTAAAGACTCTTCTGAGACCCAGTACAAATTTTGACTGTGAGACCTGTAAAAATAAAAAATAAAAAAAAAAAGATCTGTGTATTTGCACTATACAATGGCTCAAAAGAAACATTTCCATTCCTAAATTGGGAAAGTAAGAAATGACAAGGATCTGACCAAAGCCAAAATGACAGTAAGCAAGATAAATATTAAACCCCATAGCTCATGTCTGGTGTCCAGTACATGTGATATCTTGTTGGGAACTACAAAAGACTTGGACAGCTGTACAGCAATGACTTTTCCAGCTGTAGCTGTACTGACTTTTTCCTTAGGTTAGCTCCACTATTGGACTGTGGCTTCCCATTTCTCTAACTCTACTTATTTCCTGTGGTAAATTTTCTGTATTTCTGCCACCTTCTTTGTTTTGGGGTATGACAACTCCATGTATTGTTCTCTCAGGGGCTCTCTAAACAAAATGACCCTATTGTGCATTACCTGGCCTCTCAGGCCTTTTTAAAAGGTCAAGGTCAGGGCCTGGAGAGATTGCTCAGCTGTTAAGAACAGTGACTATTCTTGAAGAAGACCCAGATTCGAATCCCAGAATCCACATGGACGCTAACAAATGTCCATAACTTCAGTTCCAGGTGATCCAATGGCCTCTTCTGTCCTCGTGGGCATTGCATGACATGGGTGCACTTATTTACATGCAGGTATAAAACTCATATATATAAAATAAAAATAACAAATAAAATATTTTTTAAAAAAAATCAAAGTTAAAGGCTCTGCTATCCTATAACTATTACATTTTCATGCCCATAAACCAGACCACATGGGAGATCTAAGATCTAACACTGCTTTCAGCTCTAGCCTGACCCCACTGGACTGTGGCTGAAGTATTCATTTCCATGAGGTTATAGTTTTATACTTGAAGCTTGCAATGCATGGCCTGGTGAATTCCTTTATGATCTCATGAGATCTTTCCAATTGTTGCAGTATAAAGTGTTTGGTTTCTTTAAAAAGGTGGTAATATCTAGAAAACCCAAAAGATCCTTGTACATGACTTTTTTTTCCCAAGTCATACTTCACATTTTATAATCTTCATCTGTGCTTTGAGCTCTCAGTTCTTGCTGCTACAAATCTGCCTAAAAACAGTTAGTAAAAGCCATAAGCAAGACTGAACATTCTGTTGCCTTGATATTTCTTTCACCAATTTAATTGGTCCATCTCCTCAAAATTCAGTCTCCCATAAAGGTTTTAAACACAGGCAAAATCTTGACAAAATATTTCCTATAATATAAGAGTATGAATAACTGTTCAATTCCAAGTACAGTCTTTACACATGAAATCTCATTAACCTGTTTGTTCCTCTGCATATTTCTCCAAAATTTTGCCTTGAATTAACAAGAATGATTTAATAAGTTCTGCTTATACTATAGTTTATGTTTACTAACCCACATCTCCAAGTTCTTTCAAACTTCACCTACTAACTAGTTACAAAGACCAAAGGCCACATTTTACAGTTGAGTCATAGCAACAGCTTTACTCCTGAGACAAATTACATAAGCATTAATTCTCAATTTTAGAGAATGTATTATTTCACATACAAGTATATAATTGAGGTCAAGTTCATATAAAATGAAAAATTAAGGGTCATTAGAAGAGAAAATATGTTTTCGTCTGGGCATAATTTTGCCCCCAAAGTTGAGTTTTGAAAACAAGTTATACCTGATTACAGTAAATTCAGCTTAAAATCAAATTCAAATCTTCTTTGGTATGACAGGTGGTAAAAGAATAATATAAAATAATGGTGACACCAAAAGAAGGATGTTTTCACTCTCTGTAATGGGAAAAATTGGAAGAAGAAAACATCTTTTTCTAACTAAAATCGAGCTTTAAGGTAGAAAGAATGTGATCTGACAGTAAGTGGCATTCTACTCTTTTCAAAAAGTAGTTTTTGGGTTTTTTTTTTTTGGACTTTTTTTGAGACAGGGTGTCCCTGTAGCCCTAGCTGTCCTGGAACTCACTATGCAGACCAGGCTGGCCTTACTCACAGAGATCGGCCTGCCTCTGCCTCTCGAGTGCTAGAATTAAAGGTGTGCACCACCACACCCGGCTGTAATTAACTTTTAAAGCAAGAAAAATCAGAGCAATTTACTGAAAAAGAAATTCATTAAATAGATGCTGTAATGTTCCTGTATGTTTCTTGTGGAATGTTATATAACCTTTTAAATATAGCTAAATATGTAGTGCATTATTTATTGTATCAAATTTTTTAATATTAATATAAACTATTTTTCTCTCAAATATCTAATATCTAAAATAATGGAACCCCATTTTTATATATTAATTACAATTATCAAATTGAAGATTAATACATAACTGGTGGAAAAATAGTTCACTTTGTGTCTATGACATGAATACAAATATACAAATTTAAGTCTAGGAGCCAAAACTCATTTGGAAAATGTGTCTAATAGCAGAGTAAAGTGGATGGAATCCTGGCATTAAATTCTTTCCAACTACGTTCATGCCAGGAGCCAAGGTAAAAAGGTAATTTGTATCCAAATCCAAATGGCAGTATGATGACATAAGCAATAACATGAAATTCAAACATTGCACAGACAGATAATACCAGAATAAGTACCAGAAGATGTCAAAAGAAAAGTCTGTAGGTACTTTATTTAAAGGGATATCATACCTTATAGGGATTATATACATGGGATGCTCCTTTTGTTTTCCAAAGGCTATGTACTTCCATATTGAATATGCTACATTAATGCAGATAAAGGAAATAGTAAGAACCAACAAAAATCTCAGTGTTGTGCCAGGATTGTGGCACAAGTCTGTAATCCCAGAATTTAGGAGGGTGATCCAGGCAGATCTCTTTGAGATCAAGACCAGCTTGGTTTACATAGTGAGCTCCAAGTCAACTGGAGGTGTAGGGAGACTCTGTCTTAAAAAAATAAAAATTCTCAATATCATTGCTGATGTTTCAAATGTACAATGAAAGTCCCATAAAATACACACACACACACATGCACACACCATGAGGAATTTGCACATAAAGAACATTCCAGATCAGGGTAGAACCTAATGAAAATAGTTTATTAATACATGAGTATTTACAATAAACCTATGAAATTTTATTTCTTGGCTTAGAAAATATTACATTAAAAATAAGTGAATATTCTGATTTAATATTCCTTATATAGCAAAATACTATATAATGATTTTGTATATATATATGCTCAAACTTTCCTTAAACAGAGTTGCTTGTACATGTATGTTTATTGGTGCAAAATTCACAGTAACCAGAAAATGTAATCATCCTAGATGTGGTACATAAACTCAATGAAATGTTATGTAGCAATGAACAAAAATGAAATCGTGGCACTTAAATGAAAATGAATAGAACTGGAAACAGTTATTTTAAACAAAATAATTCTGATTCCAAATACAGATTTAAAATACATGTATGTTTATATGTATGTGTTTCTATGTGTGTTCAGGTAGGCCATGATACCCTTGAGAAGATCCTAAGAGGGGAGGAAGAAATTTTAAGGGAAGATGTAGAAGAGAGGTTAATAGACTGCATGTGGAATGAATCAGGTGGAGTTACTTTCTAGGTGAAGAAGAGGAGCGAGCCCAAAGTTGGGTAGAGACACAGGGAATGGCAATGTGGGAGGTAAACAAAATAGAACAAACAATAATAACACATATGTCTGAAAATGACCTAAGGATATATATTATTTTTCATATTAAGCTAATGTTTAAAAAGACAATAATCCATCACAAAGCTAGGAAAATGAATAGCAGATTCCAAATTTATCTGAAGAAATAGTGGCAATTGATTGCTACTAGTTGAAGAAGAGCTGTTCTTCCTAAAACAACAGACTCTAGACTGATTGACTCGACCTCAGTGTATGGACTTACACTCATGACACCAACAACACAGTAGGCCTTAGCAGGGATGACAGAGTATATGGGCTCTAGTATGGGTGCCAGTGGGTATGGAAATATACAGATGATTAAGATTGTTTGAAATGTACTGAATGGAACACACAAAGATTTCAATAAAAACAGCAACAACAAAAGATTTAAAAATAGCGACTGATGAGATAGAAAGTTTCATTGCATATCACTGCAATTCAGTTTCCAGCACCCACATCAGGTGGCTCTTAACTGCATATAACTCCAGCACCAGGGGATCTGACACTTCTAATTATCTAAATTTGGGTGAATTTCCTGTGCATTCTGTGTGACCCTAGTGGGATAATGTGTTGTCATATATGATAATCTGGATCAGAAGAGTACTAAAGCATCATTCTCCATCTTTCTTGTTAGTGATAAGACAATACAGGGCATAAAATGGACCTCTCGTTCAAAACACTTCCTGTTTCGCCTCATAGAACAGTAGGATTCACATTCTCAATAGCATACTACTTGTGATGAGAAGCTCAGTCAAAATGCTAGTTGAAGTAAAAACAAACATTCCTCTTTAGGAAAAAAACATTTTTGGCATACAGCATAACTAGTGGAATCATTCTTTAAATGTGTATGCTGTGTTCACATTGAATAGAAAGTGATAATTTTGATGTGTTCACATCTGAATTTCTGGTTTGATTGTGTGTTCTATTTGTATGTATTTTAATGTTTAAATTCATATTAATTGACACATAAAAACATAAAGCAAAAGTATTTTCTATGTATTATACCTGGGGAGATAGTTCCTTTGACAACTGTTCTTCTTATTCAGAGGAGGACCCAAATTCAGCCCCCCAAATTCATATATAAAAGGCGGGGCGTGGTAGCCTTGCTATCCCAATGCTGAGGAGGTGGAGAAAGACAGATGCCCAGGGTTCAGTAATCAACCATCATAATCTGCTTGTCAAGTTGCAGGCCAGTAAGAAATCCTGTACTCAAAAAGCAAGGTAGAAAACTTGTGAGGAGTACACCTGAGATTTTTCTCTGACCCATCATGCACACATGCCTGTACACCAGCTCCTGTTTCTATATGCACTTTCAGACACATGAGCATACACAGAAACAGAGATATAGGCACACATACATATAAACATAAAATTTGTGGCTATCTCTGTGATATCTCTTTGGTTATATTTCCTTATATGTATAGATTATAATGTTTAAATGAGCGTATACATATTTATCTTTTCAAACATCTGTAGTTTTATTATCAAATATTAATTTTCAGTAGTTGAGATATCCTAAAATATATAGAATGCATGAAGTTCTCCTTTTTATATCACAACATCAATAATTCTGAGTACTAAATTATGGAACTGGCACTATAGCAAAGATTTCCAATTAACATTTGCAGCAAGAATTTCTGGGTCATTTGCTATGCATTTTAAAAAGAAGCCTGAAGTTAAAATATTACCATTCTCTGAAAAAGAAATCATCTATTCTTAAGGCCTAGCATATTCAGGCTGTTATTCTACTTATGGCTTCTTCCAAATGATTTGTGTGCTAAGATGAAAATATGTAAACAATGATTTAATGGAGAACGCTTCAAAATCCACCACTTTCCTGGTACATTATGAATCATACTTTAATACTAAGAAATGCCTCCAAGTAATGGTAGTTTAAATAAGCCAAATGGATGCCTTTCTATATTCTCAAAGGTATTTTATGAAATAACGTTTGTTTTGTACTGTGGTTTGATTTGATTCCAAATAAATTCATTTTTAGTTTGAGTCTTGAAACTCAAAGTTCAGTGCTTTAGGGTGAGCAGTGTTGACTGTGAACTACATTATTCCACTAGCTGTGTTCTATCAAATAATGTTTATCTCTAGAACTTCTAAACTTTTTGAAATATCTCTGAGCAAGAAACATATGGATCAAAATATGCATAATAAATCATAATACCTAATGAATAATAACACCCAAGGCCTTTCTTTTCTTTCCTTCCTTTCCTTTTTGCCTTTCTTTTCTTTCCTTCCCTTCCTTCCTTCCTTCCTTCCTTCTCCTTCCTTCCTTCCTTCCTTCCTTCCTACCTTCCTTCCTTCCTTCCTTCCTTTCCTTTTTCTTTTTGAGACAGGGTCTCTCTGTAGCCCCAGCTGGCATGGAACTCACTATGTAGGCCAGGCTGCCTCAGTCTCATAAAGTTGTGCCTGTCTCTACCTTCTGACTACTGGAAATAAAGGTTTGCACCACCATGCCTCAAAAAGATTTTTTTTTCTTGCAGTTTTTGTTTTACTAAAGTAAAAATATTTTATGAGCTTTTCTTAAGATTTCAAAAAATAAAAATATATAATCTAGTATGTTATTGAACAAGCTGATAGAAAGACCCTTTATTAAAAAGTTTCTGTTTTTACTGAATAAGATATTTTACCTAATCTAGTAAATAAAACTCTATCTTTTAATGGATAATATGTTCACAATATACATTGTATAATATGGAAAGCACCAAAATATCTTTTCTATCAATCTTTTAATATTTCCTTATTATGAAAATATTAAAAATATTTTGAATTTTTGAAACAAAGCAAATTATTATTATCTATAGTCTCTCTACTTTTGAATAACACACCAGAAAAATCTCACCCCTTCTGATTACTTAGCGTCACTGGTCAGCATTTCTTCATCCTTTCTCCCCTCCTTTTTGGCCTATGGTAAGCATTCTAATGCCATCTTTGTAGAGTTCAACTTTTCTTGTTTTCAACTACAAGTGAAAACTTATTATAATTTTATTTATTTTGCTCTGTTATTTAATTTAATAGTATGGGCTCTAGTTCCAAGCAATGGAATTTCTTTGTTTTACAGCTAATAATATTTGATTGTGTGTATACCAAATTTTCTTTACCCATCCATCACTTGAAGGGCAGTAATATGGTTTCCAGTTCTTGGCTATGAATAATAATGCTACAAAGAATCTGAGATCACAAATGTCTTCCACATTTCTCTTCAGGACATGCACAGGTAGGGGTCTGTGTGTGTGTGTGTGTGTGTGTGTGTGTGTGTGTGTGTCCAGTAATTAGATATGTGGACTATGTGGTAATATTTTAAGTTCTTATAAACCACTATATAGTTTTCAATACTGTCTGTGTTAATTTTTCTTCCTGACAATGGTGTACACGTTGCTCTCTCTTCTCATCTTTTCTGCCACAGTTCCCTTTTGGCACAACAGTGTGGTTTTCCTAAAGTATAAGTGGCAAGAAGCAGACTTTCACTTAATTTAATCTCATTAACATATTTAATCTTGTTTTTTTTCTTAAACGTGAACTACATCTCAACAGAAATGCCACCGTGAAGACCTCAGAAATGCTTAGCGAACAGTCTCTAGCTTTAACAAAAGGAAAAAAGATGAGTAATTAAATTGTAAAATAATCTCTACTGATCATGTCTAACCTTATATTTTTGTTAATATTTTACTTTTTATATTTTCAGATTACTGTATAATGATTAGCACATGTGTATAAATGTGTAACTCATTTTCTTTGCCCATCTTACATAAAAGCATTTTAAAAGAAAATGATACTTTTGTCACAATCCCTAATAAAGTACAAGGTAATTTATTTACAAGCACAATTTCCTCTAGAATACACATTTTATGATGTTAATTTTGAAGTTAGTGATTTACAAATGGAAATGCATAAACTCTTTTTCTTATGTGTATGAGTGTACTGCCTGCATGTATGTAAGTATTGTGCAATGTCTGTGGAAGTCAGAATAAGGAATTGGATCCCTTTGAACTGGAGTTACAGACGGTTTTCAGCTGTTATGTGTGTTCTAGGAACTGAACCTGTGTTCTCTGCAAGAGCAGTCAGTGCTCTTAAATGTTGAGCTATTTCTCCAGACCCAGAAAAATACATAAACTTTCTAAAGCAAATTTATGTTACAAGACAATCATTTTTAGAGTACTCAAAAATACAAAACTGGGTAAAAGCAACAGAAAGCAGATAATTATTTTTTTATTTTTCATGAGAACTTTATGAATTTTGAATTTACATTATTTCTACCCTTCCCAGTCACCGTCCAACTCATCCATGTCTTCTCTTTTCCCTCACAATTTCTTTTCTCCTCTTTATTATTATTACATACATTTATAAATACACACACACACACACACACACACACACACACACACACACAGTGCACTGATTCCATTTAGTGGTCACATGTAGCCTAAGCTGGCTTCAAACTATGTAGTTGGTGATGGTCTTGAATTTTTTGACTTCTTGCTTATACTTTCTAAATGGTTTCTACACAGCCATGAACTACTACATCCTTTTTTCGAGGGATTAAATTCAGGGTCTTGTGCATGTGAGGCAAGAACTCTACCAAATGAGCTACTCCACATGCCCCGTTACACTTTTATTTTCCAATAGAAGGATTTTAAATGGAATTAGCTTCCACTACCTCATGTATACTAACAAAGAATAGTTCCAATACAGATAAAATGCTTATAAATCAGTAGAAAATAAATTAACAAAAGATAGCCATGACTAAATACCAATGTCCTCTTCACATCTAACAACTTCGTTCAAAATCTGTCTTAATTGAGTGTGAGAGGCAAGATGTTCTCAGTGTGAGATGTAGTAACTACTTTTTTCTTCATAAATGATCATTTAAAGGATCATGAGCATGACATTGAAATTGAAAGAGATTCTATAGTAGAGTAATTCAAGTGGCATAATGTCTTGGTGCATTAACTTCAGAACAATCCACTAAATGGTGGTAGTTGTTACAGCTTCCAAAGGATAAATGGTGATGTTAAAAACAAGAATGTTTTCCAGGTGTGGTGGTGCAGGTTTTTAATCCCAGCACTCAGGCGTCAGAGATGTTGGATCTCGGTGAGATTAAGGCCAACATTGACTACATAGTGAGTTACAGGCCATCTAGGGCTAGAGGGAAACCCTGTCTCTGAAAGATCAAAAAAAAAATTTTGATTCTTAAAATGTTTAATTGTTAATGATTTTAGGAGTTCCATGTTGTTTTCTATGTGGATTGATTTAATTTGCAGTTGCATCAGCACTGTATTTTCCTTTCTTCATACACTGCACAGCATTCCTCATTATTTTTTCTTAACAATAGCCATTCTGTTTTTATTTTATCATTTTTAATTTAATTTTTTATTTTTCCTTGGTTTAATTTCATTCTTAAAATTTTCATACAATATATTTTGATGGTATTTAGAGCCTCACCCCTATCTTCACCTTCCCTCCCCACACCCATCCAATGTATAAAATGACATATACAATCTGATTTGAGTCCCCAAATGTCCTTCAGTGCGAGTTCATCCACTATGCAAACCAAGAGCCTCATCCTGTAAGACACTGGCTTTCCCTCTCCCAGAAGCCATCCTTTTCCAAAGTACCATAGCTTGGATTGGGATTTCTTACCCATTTCCCCATGACTATGCTGGGATTTTTTTCTAGTATGAAAAAAGCATCCCGTGACCATTACTATTAAGGCTTGCTCAAAGGGAAACAACTTATGTGGTACTGTAAATATAGCCAAATACACATGGCTGGAGACATCAGAAATCCTGGATTAAAACCTACTTTTGCCACATCCCTAGACCACTCCCCCCCCTCCCCCCTCCCTGCCCCACCCGCTCCTCCTCCTCCTCCTCCTCCTCCTCCTCCTTCTTCTTCATTTTTTAAGAATGTCATTCATGGGGCTACAGAGATGGCTCGGCAGTTAAGGACACTGGTTGTTCTTGCAGATGACCCAGGTTCGAATCCCAGCAACCACATGGCAGCTAACAACTGCGGGTAACTCCAGTCCCAGGGGATCTGTCAGCCTGTTCTAAACTCCACAGGCATTGCATGACATGGATGCACTTACCTACGTGCAGGCAACACACACATACATATAAAAGTAATAAACAATTTTTTTTTAAAAAGAATGTCATTCATGGGGCTGGAGAGATGGCTCAGCAGTTAAGAACACTGGTTGTTCTTGCAGAATAGGAGGGTTTGAATCCCAGCACCCACATGGCAACTATGAACTGACTGTAAATCCAGTCCCAGGGGATCCGACAGCCTCTTCTGACACCACGGGCATTGCATGACACTGGTGCACTTACCTATATGCAGGCAATACACACATACACATAAAATAAAATAATAAAAAAAGAATGTCATTCATGATTCTGTATTTATATCATTTCCATGTCTCCTTTTTGCCCCTTCTTTTTCTGTGCTTCTCTCCCCACTGCCTTACACACACAGGTATATTTATAAAACTTACTGAATCCATTTAGTGTTGTTCTTATGTACATGGGTACAAGACTGACCACTTGGGATTTGATAACCTGTCAGGGGTGTTGTCCCTGGAGAAAACTGATTCTTCTTTTTTCAGCAGTTATTGATTGCCTGTGAATTTCATTCAAAGGTTGGACTTTGTGAAATTCCCTTCATTCACGTTGACATGTCAACTGGTGGTGTCATTATGTAGGTCATGTTTAGGCAAGCATATTATTGAGATTTCATGGTTACAGCATCCCTGTCCTGTCTAAAAGACATTATCTAGCAACAGGCCTCCTGGTCCTCTTGCTCTTGCAGTCTCCCCCATCTTCTCTCCTTCCTTCCCATTTCCACTTTGTTCCCACAGTCTTAGGTGGAGGAACTGTTTGTAGATATATTAATTGGAGCTGGATGCCACAAGTTCATTTTCATTCTCTGCATTTTGGTAGTAGTCATAGTAGTCCATAGTAGCCTCCATCTGCTGTAAAATGAAGTTTCCTTAATGAGAAGTGAGAGAGTTATATGTGGTTATGAGTATAAACATTTAAAATTCAGTTAGAAATAATATTGATTTAGGAAAATGGCAGCAGTATGTTCTCCTCTAGCGTCTACAGTTGCTTAGATTTGTAATATCAGGCATGAATTCCTCCTTGAGAGAGACTTAGGTTAGACAGCTAGTGTGCCTGTCTTTGTTTTTGTTGGTTCATAGGCTTTGAAGCTGAGTATGACTATAGACAGCTTTCTCCCTTGATAACTTGCATAGCACCTTCTGATACTATGAGAGCTAGTCTTAAGGAAGGAAGATTCCAGGTCAGTTCCAGCTCTTTTCCTTCAAGCCCTGTGTGTGAAGTATGTAGTTTCTTCAGCAATAGTTCTGGGAGAGAGCCACAGACAATGACAATAACTTATATTGTTTGGGGGTCTCTTGTAACCCTCTGATCAATAACTTGAAGGGAAGTTTTCCTTGCTTGGTACTGAGGTTTTTTATTAACTACTCTGTCTTTTGCTGAATGTGTTATCACCATGTGTGGTATAACTCCATATAAACACACACACACACACACACACACACACACACACACACACACATACACACACTCTAGACAGACAGAGACAGAGTGAAAATTTGCCATTTTATTATGGCCTTTTCAAAGATCCCTAGTGCTATCTCTCCTCTTTCCTTTCTCCCTCTCCTTGTCTATAATCCTCTGTCTTAATAACATCCATTGTGACTGGGGTGAGATTAAATCTGAATGTTATTTTAATTTGTGTTTTCTGATGGTTACAGATATTGAACATTTTTCATATATCTACTGACTTCTTTGTACTTCATTTTCAGAAGTGTTTATTTAATTAGGCCATTTATTCATTGGTTGCCAGATTTTTGTGTACCTAGTGAATTTTTATTTCTGATTTTAAAATTACATTTATTTATTTTCCTGTTTATTTATTTTATGCCTACGTGTGCAAGAGTTTGTGTATGTATATGCATATACATGTATATGTGTGAGCATGGGTATGCACACATGTGGCAGTTAGAAAATAAATTGTGAGAGTTGATAATAGGAATAGAACTCACGTTCTCAAAATTCCTGCAACTGCCTTTACATTCTGGGTGATTTTGCTATAACTTTAATGAGATTTTGTATATTTTAGACATCAGTTTTCTTTCAGGCCTATAGTTAGTAAATATTTTCTTCCATTCTGTAGACTATCTCTTCACTCAGTTGTTTTCTTTAAAGAAGTCTTTTGATTTCATGAAATTCTATTAGTCAATTCTTGGTTTATTTCTTGAGAGACCTGATTATTTATAGAGTAGGCTTATAATCAAATTAGAAAAATTTCACCTGAAAATTAGGTACACAGCTGCTTCAGTAGTTTGTCATCTAAAGGTTGGAACGCCTTGAAATTTCACCCATGAACCTTGGCATGTTTACTTGATTTGTCCTGATGCAGATCTTGGTAGACTAACATACTGTGCAGACCTTAAAACTTATCACTATAGTCATATACTTAGATGTAATATCTGAGTGAATTTATTTCTTCTTATTGCTAGGATCATTGTTCAGATGACACCATAACTGAGTCGAACAAACAATGAATTTGTGGATAATGGATGTTACTTTTCTTCAATAATTTCCCCCTATATTTTGTTTTTACTTAGATGTCAAAAAATATAATTTAAGTCAATTATAATTATGTGACATATACCTAACAACCCATTCTCAAACACTTCTTTTCTTTTGATAACAATATCTAATAAATCAGCCAATCACTGTATTTTGAACTCACATTTAACATTCTGCAATCTTCATTACTAAATTTGAATAAATTTGTATATTTTCCTGGAATCATAAATATATTAAATTTTATGAAAACATTTTTCTGTTATTTATCTGAAACTTGTTTTCAAAATTTCAAATTATCAACATATTTCAATAAATACCAGCTATACCTACACTTTAGTTGGTTTCTCCTTCTCCATAATGATTCAGAATTTGGGGTTGTTTTTTAAAATCAGTCTTCTTTTAACCACAATATTAAATTAAAGAGAAATTCTGATCATTTGTTTTTCAAAGAACATGGCCAAAGAAAGTATGGCATGTATCTCAGGAAGAGAAGACCTTCCCAACATTGACAAAACACAAGGTTTTATCACCAGGACTACAGAGAGAAATTTAACATCAATTTTGCATATATTTTCTGTACCATGAATTTTTCACCTTAACATTATGGGCATTCAATTTGTCTTATTCTTGCTGTAGTGAGATCTATTCTGTGCACATTTGAATATTAGACTCCTGGTACATAAGAAATCCCCAGTGGTCGCAATTAAATATGTCTGAAGTTCTTTTCTTTTTTAAAAAATCCCTATTTAGGGAATTGCTTGCCTAAGAATTTTCAGCTTACAAGAATTTAGATGTATTTTGATAAATAAAAATACTATAGTGTTATTATTCCACTGCCAAGTTTATACTTTTCAACAAGGTACATTTATTTATTTTTTAAATTTTTTCATTTTGTATGTGTATTGTGTGTTCTTTAACAAACTCAGAGTCAGAGGACCTCTTGCTGGAGCTGATTGTGAGTTCTGTGTATTGAACTGTCCCAGACTCTATGGCTAGCACTTTTATCCCTGAACCATTCATTGGCCACTAAAGTTCCATCCTTGTTCTCACTTTACATGAAAGACAGTGAGAAAATGGATGGAGAAAATTAAAACTGAATATATACATATTCAACTGAATATATATTATATTCAACTCTTTGTTTTGAACATTTTACCTAAACATCATATGGACTATTTTTAATTTCTTAAAGTATTACTATTCTTTCATTGTATTTGTTGAGTCAGAATTATGGGAATTTCCATATACCTAAGAAACTTTTCTTATTTGAATTTCAAATCCCTTTATTTCTTTTTTTAATTTTTAATGTTTTAAGGCAATTTATTGTTTTTAATTTACTTCTCCTTGAAAGATAGTAAGTGAAAGAAGACGGTTTTTTGTGATCACGGTAATTCCTCTGAAACTGAAAATAACTAGCAAAAAACATCACTCTACATTTTCTAGAATTTTGTTGCTCCTCACTAAGATTCTTAACATGAGGTAACTGAAGAACAGTAAGAATGTTTTCCAATGCAAACAAAATATTCTTATTCAGACTTTCTGTCTCCCGGGCCCTAAGGAATCCATGTATTGGATCCATGTACTTCAAATCTAAGATCTTTAAATTTGTCGGATTCCCTTAACAAATCAATATAACACAGCCTTTTCTCTCCTCTTCTCTCTTCCTCCCTCCTCTCTCTTTCTCATTCTAATGTCTAAAATTCTAATCTGTGGATAATTATGAATACCCTGCCATATCAATAATGAGGATCACCATGAATTTTTGCCAACTCTGGATTATGTAAAAATTACAAATCAGCTACGGTTACATAGCAAAACCCTATCACAAAAGACAAAAAAATAATATCGTAAAAAAATGATTATAATATAGCATTTCAACCTCAGAAAATTAGAAGAATCTTATGAGACTATGAACATGAGCTATAATCTGGGAATGTAATAATTATAGTGGACTACGGCAGTAAGGATTGATGAACAGTGAATGAATTCAATGTTTAGATCAGAAGAGGGAAAACAATTTATGTGTACTGCAGGGGGCAGCAGACTGGGCAGTAAGCATTCCACCTAAGCCAGTGAGCTACAGGGATTGGAGAGTGCAAGGGGCTCTACATTTTGGAGTAGAACTTGTTTGGTTTTTTATTCTTTGTGTTAGGTTTCCCAGAGAATGCAATCCACTTTGGCCAGTGTTGTTTTTGGAGATCATTTAATTTGCTGTTCCCCTAATAATTTCTAGTTATACAGTCTTTACCATGCAACTGCAAGATATGCAAAAAAGTGCAACTGGTTGATTAGCTGAAGCTGCAGTATTGTAGTCTCAGGTACAAATACAGCACTCCACAGTTAGCATTTTGGGATTTTTGGATGAAGCTAGTGAATAGTTCCTGATAGATGTTGGTTTCCTTGACTGGTGTAAGCCTTGCTTCCACAATATTTAAGTTACATATTTATGAATCACCATCTTATTACCTTTGTTTATTAAATTCCTCCAAATATTCTACCTGCAAAAGAGACTCAAGCTGTAAATGGTTTATGTCTTGTTTAGCGGTTTTCTTCAGAGTCCCTCAAAATGAGAGATACACTATATGGAAAGTAATATCCCTGAACTAATCATTCCAATCAAGTCAATTGAAATATATGACTGAGTCTTCTGAAAGATATAAAAAATCATATATTCATACAATGATGATACGCTTGTACATTCCCAGCCATTCATAACAAGCACTTAGAAACTGCATTGAATTTCTCACTTTGGCCCATAAGCTACCTAAAAATAGGAAGAAAGTCTGGCATCACTGGCTTCATTTTATGTTTGTCTCCTTTACCTCAGGTCACCTGATTACCATGGGAAGTTAATCACTGAAGAGACATCTATCTAAAAAGTAGTAATACCTAACCAATCTCATGCTCTTTCATGGCTGAAGGAACAAAGATAAAAGTAATTGAGGTTTCTTACTGTCAGCATTTTACCTAATAGCTTCCAGTCATTGTCCTAAACTGCAGTGTCACCTTGGATTTCAGGAACAGCAAAGCCTCCTAGGACAGACTATCTCCCAGTTTATCCAACTGTCTCTGATTGTGGATCTCCTGGAAAAACTGTCGGATGTGAACCAGATTTCTGTAGAGATAAAAATTTCTTTGGGCAAACTTGCAGAACCAGAATTGAGTAATAATCAAGTAGATAACACCAATACCTTGACCTAATCGACTTAATTATGCACTTCCTTTGTACATGGCAACAATTACTCTTTTATTTAAAAGTGAATCCCTGTTTATTCTCCAAAGACAGATTTTCTGTCACTGGATTCCTTTAGGTGTTCATTTTCCAATGTGTGCATTAATTAAATTTCTCTGATTTTTACCATTTTAATTGGAACATGGGTATAGGTAGCAGGACATACTTTGTTGGAGATGCCAATTCTGGATCTTCGAAACTTAAATTCCCTTAACAAGTATATATTTTTAGGGAAATGAATTACTTTATAAGCTTAGTTATAGTATAGTTTAGCTGTGTCTATAGCCAAAGGCTCTTTCACAAAAATCACAGTGCTTTGCAAGGGAAACCTCCCTTTGAGCTGTTGGTTTGGGTAATACTACAGTCTCCTAAAACGATATAAACTATTGATGTAGCCCTTGATTGACTCACATAGCTTGAAGGAAGACCCTATTGCTGAAGACAAAATACACACTTTGGGCACAAGTCTTGGAGTATTCAATTTAGAACTAACCTGAAATCCTCCTCCCTGAGGATTAGCTCAGAGTATTGAAAAGTGCTATCAACGTTTCCAAGGGAGAAAAATCAATAAATAAATATTAAACCTATGATCCACAGCAAAGACCACCCTGGGAAAATATCTGTAATGGTGCAGTAATGGGACTTTTTATCTTGGGAGTTACAAATAGCTATCTAATTAAAATTAAGGTCCGTTCAATAGGAGAGAATTCTTGACTGGTAGTATAAATGTGGAAAAGTACTGGTGACTGAACTTTCCTAAACCAGCATAATTCTCAACTATTCTTGGTAATTACCCTTATATCCACACACATGTGTAACTTTCCCTACTCATCAAAGAAACTTATTTTTGCAACTGATGGAGATAATTAGAGTGCCACAACTGGTCAAAATGCAAAGAATAGGTGTCCATGAGGAACCCAGCCCAAATTGGTACATTTATAAACACAAATCCTACATCTATGCCTCAAGGAACATCATGGAAGAGATTATTGAAAGATTGTAAGAGCCAGTGGGCCAGGATTCCTAATGCTAGATGGTGTCTTCTAGAGGTGATGATTTAGAGTTTGCACCCATGACAATCTCAACAATATCATTGCCTTAAAAAATACCTAAATAAAAACAACTCCAGTTGACAAGCTACTGAGGCCCCACCACTAGATGAAGAGCTACACTCAATAAATACCTATTGAGAGAAGGAGAGTAAGTTTCCTCCAGAGAAAAGCTCTCAGATGAGTTATCTAAACCTAAGTCATTGCCTCTAAGCACATATACATGCACTAAATATACTCTGTGTGTGTGTGTGTGCGTGTGTGTGTGTGTGTGTATAATGTGAACAATAATAATTTAAGACAAGATCACAAAATTGAGGAGTGAGGAGGATTGGAAAGATTAAAAGAGAAGAAGGATGTGTGGAAGTGATGTAAATCAGTACTAATGTATGGAATTCTTAAAAAACATGAATAAAATGAAAAAAAAGTCACATTATAGATGGAATTTGTACTTTAAAACAATAATTTTTTACTTGAATACATATAAACCTTAAGACGAAGTTGTCTAACTTGTACAGCAAGTACTTCCATTTTTAAAGAGATTTTCATTTTCCCTAATTTTTACTCAGGTTTGCTGATAAAAATTGTATTTAATGCATACATTCTGATTTTTTATAAAATATTTTATTTATTATTATATTTTATGTGTATGAGTATTTTGTCTGCAGGTATGTAAGTGCACTTGTGTCATACAATGCCCAGGGAGAAGAGAAGAGGGCATTGGAACTGGAGTTACGAACAGTTGTTAGCTGCCGTGTGGGTGCTGAGAATTGAAATACATCCCTACAAGAGCAGCCAGTGTTCTTAACTGCTGAGCCATCTCTACAGTCCCTTTGATTTTTTTCCTACACATGTATGTGTTGTAAAAAATTTTCCTTAATCTAGCCAATTTACATATATTTTTGTTCACATTCACATGTGTATCATCAACTTCCTTTGCAAATTTCAGTTATACAATACAGTATAATATTTTTAAAAATTTTCCTTTCTCAGTAGAAACTGATAATATTTAAGCTTCAATACTTTAAATAATAAAAATTATTGTCATATTGAAACTGCAATGTATTTAATGCTTAAAACTCCACATATATTAGTTTGTTTAGAGTGAAGAAGTCTAAATACTGTAGGAAAGTAAAGTGGAATTTGCCACTATGGGGTTAGGACAGTAAGATGAGCAGAGGCTGCCTGGGAGGCCACTTCTTTTGACGAGGGCACCATCAGGAAATCCTGATGACTGTGTGTGGCATGAATGGAAAACTATCCTTGATTCTTTTATTCAGGGGAGGTGAATGCAAAGCAGAAGCCAAGACATAAAAACCCGTTCTCATTTAAAACTGTAATTTTCAGCAGAGTTGCTTCTACTACAAAAACAAATACCCAATGCAGAAAAACAGTGGAGTCCATGAAATTCATCCTCAAATCCAAAATGAGCCACGTTTTTATTATAAAAGCCACATTATGTTTTTGGCTGATACTTGAAACTCAGTTTGGAATACATTTCTCATGCACCAAGAAACCATAATGGTAAACAACCAAAATGTCAGAGTAGAAAATGATTGCTTGAGACGACCATAAAACTGACCTCATAGTTTGGGCTTTAGTATTGCTTAAATATTAGAGAATTGAATTTGGTAGTGAAACCAGTAGCTTCTAATTAAAAACTTATCAGGACAAAGGTGTTTAAAATGCCTGTTTCTTATCATTGAGCAAGAGAATTAAAATGAGTTCATACACATAGTACAATTCAAGTAAGTCCTTTAAATCCTATTTCAAGAGATAATACCTTTTCATCATAAAATACATTGCTATGTGGATAGTGTCCACGTGTGATTTTATGAGAAAATATTACCTAACAGGAAAATCTGAATTTTAAATTTATTTTTTTATTATTTCTTTGAATACTCCTGTATGCTGTAGGGTCTTTTATTTTTCTGATAAATACAAAAATTTTAAGAAGCAAAATAAAAAAAACTTAAGAAAAAAGCATAAAATCTTGTAACTATGATACATTCTGTTATACATGGTTCTTCTTACATGGTTATAAGAAGTTTTTAAGTACTAGAAGTAAATCATTTCCCTTTAAAATCTTCAAAGTATTTTGGGGTTACAAATTGTGATGATAAATACGTTTTGCAAGAAATTTTAACAACCAATTAATGAATGTATAGATTTGTGACACAGGTAACAAAATAAAAATTAATACTTAGGTATGCATCATGAATATTTTAAAGCAATTTAAAATATCTATTATTCCTTGAAATTCATTTAATACATGCTTGGTAGTTTATGTCAAATACTGTTTTGAAAGATTGTAGATGAAAAAACCTGAATCAAAAATTAAAAATACATTATTATGCACTATGAAGTTTGTAACCTCTTAAGAAAATTAGTAATGGTGCTAAAGAAAATCCTTTGGATATAGATGTGGAATGTGGGTCAGGTGCAATCATCTTGTATAGGGTCCTGTGGATTTCACAGTGCACAGGCATATTATTGTTTGTGGTATTTAGGCTTTTTGTCATCTACTTCTTTTTATTTATTAGGTGCATGTAGACAAAGAAGTATTCATGTTTTCATTTACAGATAGATGATAGATGATGGATTGATTAATGCACATACCTTATGAGTGGGTTGCTTTAAATAAAAATATTAAGAGATAAAATATTTTAGCATTAGATTTCTTTTTTTTTAATTTTAAGATAAGGTGAAATATTTTGAAGGATTTTAAATATACTTTTTGCCCTAGTAACTAATGTTTACTGTGCTGAGTACATACCCTGACCCTAACTTTTTGACATATTTTACAGACAAGAAAAATGATAAATGAATAAATATCAGAGCAGTCTATAGTGAAAACATATATATATATATACCAAACATTAGTTTAAGGAGTCTGGGTGTCAGATCTACATTGGCATATGCAGGGTCAGCAAAGAGTCCATCATGGCAGAGTAGGGTCAGAAAACAAACAGTGAAGACTAGCAGAAGATGAAGTGAGTTCCTTGGTAGAGTCCTTTCTGGTAGCTCTTTGGACTATGGGAGAGAACTAAAGGAATATATTCATGATAGAAATGAGATGAATAGATGTCATTACACTGAATTACTTGTTATGAAAGAGGCAAGTAGTGGTTTGGTTGCTTCATGTAGCATTCATACTGAAATGATTAAAAAGTTAAGGGAATTGTGTGCATTTAAGGCAAGAGATGACCATTTCTAGAAAGAGGATGGTAAAAGGATATGGTAATTTATGGTATCAAAGCAATACTACCAATTTTCTAGAAGGTTGTATGTGGAGTTGAAATAACACTAACAACAACAAAAGCAAGCCTTTGAAATATACATAGGATTATATTGCTAGGAAAAGTTGTAAATGACTTTTACTGAAATAAGGAAAGCTGTAGTAGTAAGAACTGGAAACTGTGAAGAATCAATCTCACTTTGCATTGTGTGCCAAGCTTACCAAATACAAACTTTGGATATGTCTCATAGGCTTAGGATATTTGGACCTAGAGCTCAAGAGAGATCTAAGAGTTGCTACCATTCACATATGTTTGTGATTGTACTCCACGAAGTAGTCTAGGGTCTCAGAATGATTTTCTTTTTTTCAATGTGGAAGGTATGAGTACAAGAGAACTGGAAAATTTGTAGTGATAGTGATGCCCATGAATCTAGATGGAGAAATGATTTGAAGACCAACGTGATATCCTATAACTATTGTCTATAATAGATTTTGTTCAAATTGAGTAGTCAAAAACTTTGAAAGGGGAAGTTTATTTGGGATTTACAAAAAAAGTTAGTGGCAAATGCAAAGCTAGTGAATATATAATACATTAGGCAGGAGTTTCCTTACAGAAAATCAACGGAGCAGAGCTGAGAGAAAAAAATCAGGAAGATAATATGGAATTTAAAGTGATACATGCACAGTATATTTACATACTGATAGGCATGATACAAAGGGAAGATTGGCATGTGAGGAGAAGGAAGAGAATGAGTGAGGAAATATATGTGAGCATGTATTAGGGGTGAGATATCAAATCAGGCAGGGCTGATATAAATTAAAGTATAGCAGCCTATACATTATTATTTATGCATAAGGAGCAATCAATAGCTATTTGATTTTCTTTGCCTAGAGGAATGCAATAAATAAAAACTTAAAGTATTATATCTATGTTTCCCTTATAGCGCTCTATATAACCATTGAAACTAGAGTAGTTATGGATACATAACTCTTATTCTGCATTCTTCGTATGATATATGGACAGTCTAAAAAGAATAAACCAGATGGTCAGGATTCAACTGCCTCTTCCTTCCTTCCTTCCTTCCTTCCTTCCTTCCTTCCTTCCTTCCTTCCTTCCTTCCTTCCTTCCTTCTTTCCCCATCCCTCCTTCTCTTCCTCCCTCCCTCCCTCTCTCTCTCTCTCTCTCTTTCTTTCTAAAAATTTTAGGTTGAGCCATTGTAATTTTATCCAACAGTTCCCAATCTAATCTAGACCCCCTCCCCTCCATACACTCCCCTTCTCCCCACCAGACTCATGTATTCTGCCATACACTTCAAGCCCTATCCAGTCAAGCACCTGTGCTCAGACGTCTCTCAGTGTAAACTCATCCACTGGAATCCAGTCAGCCCATCCAGAGATCCTATGTAAGGCATACTCTCCCTCATTCTTTATCTACCAGTCTCTAGCAGTTCCCACTCTAGGGCTGGCCCATCACCCATCCCTCTCCTCTCCTCTGGGTCCCCATTCAGTTGAGTCAGAATGGATCTGGTGCTCCATGTCACCACTATCACATGTTGACATATGCAAGCTTCCAGTGTCCTGAAAGCCTGTGCTCATGAACCAGCCCTGGCTCTTACAATATTTCTGTCCCTCTTCCACAATGGTCACTGAGCCTTGAATGGATGAGATTCCATATAGGAATTCTGTCCTGCACTCTACAGTCTTTTATTCTTTAAAACTTGGCCAGTTGTAATCCTCTGTGTGCATCATATTTAGTTGTATAAAGAAGTCTCACTGGTGAAGTTGAGGGATGCATTAGTTTTCTCTCTACCCCTTGTTCTGCTATATTCCATGAAATTTAGTTGCAGAAGTTCAACTGTAGATGTGTCACTCAGTTCTTGGCATCTCTCAGGCATAAATTCTCTGTGTCTGACCAGTTGTGGAATTCTGCAGTATCCTCCATCTGTTGCAAAAAGAAGCTTCATGGTGTACAGTATGCATGTTTGTAAATACAAGAATTCATATTTAGCATGTGGTCCACTCCCATTGTGAGGGCTTTAAGTTCAACTCCAGATAGTCATCGATTACCCCCCAGTCAACAGGGCCACCAATGCTCAATAGAGGTAGACTGCTTTGCCAGGTTACTATAGTTATTAAAGTTTAAGCCTGGGTTGGACCATTGATAATTTTTCTCCCTTGACAGTTTTCATATTATCAAGGACTCCAGGTCAGTTCCCTCTCCATTCCTCTAAGTCTTGTACCTCAAGCATGACCTGTCTTCATCAGTGGGGTCTTGTCTACTCCTTCTGGGAGATAACCAAAAGTTTGGCAATAGCCTGTTTTATTTTTGGAGTCTCCTGGACCATTCTCCCCAACCACTGAAAGAGAAGTTTCTTCTGTCTAGCGCTGTGTTCCCTACTAAGCAGTTCTCAGGTATACACATACACTAATGTTTAGACACTGCATGGGATTTCCAGAGCATCACATTTCCCTCTGGGTTTCTTAGCCTCCCAAGATTCATTAAGCACTACCCTTTTACACCCCTATCAGGCTGCCTTCCTCACTCTCCAGTCCCAGCACCCCCATTTATCCCCAAAATCCCCCCAATACCACCCACCTCCCACAATCTCCCCTCTTCTGACTTCCCTCCCCTGGTATACTATGGCACCTTGCATGAACCTACCTCCTCTCTTTCCTGTGGAATACTTACAGATTCCCCACCTCACCCCCTGGTAACAACTGTTCCCTACTATCCATCTTTCTGTTTCTTTCTTTTCCTTTACCACCTTGTAGCCTTTCCATTTTCCTGGTTGTGGTGTTACATCAGAATATATATATATTCACATTTAAGTGATTGGTGCTACAATCTGCAAATGAGGGAGAACATATGGCACTTGCTTTTGTGCATTTTTGTTGCTTCACATAGTATAACGCTCTCTATTCCATCCATTTACCTGTAAATTTCATAATTTCATCTTTTCTTACGGCTGAGTACAACTCCGTTGTGCAAATGTACCATATTTTCATTATCCATTTGTCAGTTGAGGGACATTTAGGTTGTTTTCATTTCTTAGCTATTGTGAAGAGAGCAGCAACAAACATGGATGTACAGGTATCTCGACAGTGTGGTCAATCCTTTGGGTATATGCCAAGGAGTGGTATAACTGGCGTATACTATCACCAGCAGTGAATGGGCATTCCTCTTTTTCACATCCTTGCCAGCATTTGGAGTCTTTCATTCCTTTATATTAGCCACTCTGTCTGGTGTGAGACGGAATATTAAAGTATTTTTTGTTGTGTTTTGTTTTGTTTTTCTGCATTTCTATAATTACTAAAGATGTTGAGCACTTTTTAAGGTGCTTTTCAGAGATTTTTTTTTCTTTTTTGAGAACTCTCTGTCCAGATCTATAGTCCATCTTTTTATTGGGTCATTTATTTTCTTGTTTCTTTGTTTTGGAATTCTTCATATATTCTGGATAATAATCCTCTGTTGGATAAGTAGCTGGTAAAGATTTTTCTCCCACTCAGTGTGTTTCCTCTTCCCTTCCTTATTTGTTTCTTTTGAAGTACAGACACTTGGCAATTTAATGAGGTCTCACTTATTGACTGTTGACCTTTATACCCATGGAGCTAGTGCCCAATTTAGAAAATCCTTTCCTATGCCTATATCTTAGAGGGTACTGGCTGTGTTTTCTTCTGAAAGTTTCCTGAATTTCAGATTTTATATTGAGGTCATTGATGCATTTGGAGTTTACTTTTGTACAGGGTGAAAGACAAGGGTCCAATTTCATTCTTCTACAGGTGGAGATCATTTTTGCCACTACCATTTCTTGAAAATGCTGACTTACCTACATTGTGTGTTCTTGGCAAATTTGTCAAATATCAGGTGGTTGAAGTTGCACGTACTCATGTTTGGGTCTTCTGTTCCATTGATCTATTATATATTTCTGTGCCAGTGCCATCTGGTTTTTGTGACAATATCTCTGTAATAGAATCTGAGAACTATTTCAAGTGCCATTTTCATTGATTATGTTTAATGATCTTTTGTGGAATCAAATGATAGGGCATCCTGATTACTGAAAATATAAGCCATACTGGTTTTTAATTATGACTATTTCTGTTACTGAAATAATCTTTTAATTTTTCTTGACTTTACATGATATTTGTAGTTGTTAATTTATAAAGCAGTTTATAAACTATTCCATATATTTCAATGCTTACATTATCCTTTTCCTTGATGTTTTCTAATGTTGAAAGTATCTAGCAGTTGGGGCTGGAGAGATGGTTCAGCGGTTAAGAGCACTGGCTGTTCTTACAGAGGACCCCAATTCGGTTCCCAGCACCCACACAGGGTCTAACAACTTTTTATAACTCCAGTTTCGAGGGAGCCAGCTCCTTCTTTGGATGTCTGTGGGTATTGTATAACATAAGTGCACTTCCATACATGCAGGCAATATTCTTATGCATAACTAATACTTTTTTTTTAGTTCAGTAAATTCTAATAAAATGTCTATATAACTTATTCCTATGATGCTTCAATGTACTCCCATACATATATGTGTATAAATAAATTAAAAGGATTTTGTAATTTTAATTTATCATAGGATTATGTCATTTTGATAATTTATAAAAAATATTTTATCACATTGAAGAAATATGAAAATATCTGTGTACACATGTATAGAGAGTACATGCGAACATCAGGTGTCTTTCCCTATCTCTTCAGTATATTTTGAGACAATATATCTCACTGAATCTCTGGCTTACTCACTGGCTAGAGGAGATTGCTAGCAACCTCCACTCCCACTAACCAGATCATCTTGTCTGTGCCCTTATAGAGCTGGGATTACAGGTACTAGAGATCTCTACTTAGGTTTTTAGTCTTGTTCTGCAAAGCACTTACTCCCTGAGTATCATAAGGCAATGTTCACAAAACTCTTCAAAGATGATACAAAGGTGTAATTCAAACCCATCAAAATGTCAAGCAATGTAGTCCAGAGGTAATGATTCAGTAATTCATCTTATAAATACAGCATTTGTAAGCGCTACCTGGGGAAAAATGTTCATCAATAAAACCCAGGGAAAAAAAAGAATATATCAAAATTCAGGCATAAAAAGCTTCAGTCAATAGCCTGGCATGGTGGCGCACACCTGTAGTCTTAGCACTCGGGAGGCAGAGGCAGGTGGATCTCTGTGAGTTCAAGGTCAGCCTGGTCTACATAGTGAGTTCCAGGCCAGCTGGAGCTACAGGGAGACTGTCTCAAAAATACCAACAAAAATAAAAAGCCTCAGTCATTTAGAACAGTTATGAACTTCACGGCATTTGTTAAATGTGACAGGATCACCATAGGCATGGTTGTAATGGTCCAGAATATAAATGTAATAACCTTGACAGACTAATAATATTAATCAAAAAGTGACAGAACTGGAAGTGACAATTAGAGAGTTAAAAAGAAACATTAGAGCATTGATATGTTTGTTTTTGATATCACATGTGTATTTCAATCTAAAACCAGAGTACTATAAAACTATATCAACCAAAATATTGCTCTCTTTATTATCTCTCTCTTAATATGAATGTTATGTATTAAAACAAACAATATTTCTAATGTTTAAATGATTTTATACATTGTTCATCATTCCATGTTACTTCATTAATTTCATGAAGTTTATTTAATGTTTGTATTAGTCTGCATTTCATAAAATGTCTTTCTTGCAGTCAATCATTATTTAAGCCATGCCAACATGAAAACATGCCTCATTAAAATTTATTTTCCTATGTACATAATTTTTTAAATTCACTGTGTATAATTTTTCTTGATTTTGGAGTTTAAAAGGATTATTTATCTTTGAATACATGTATCTTTCTGATCATTTATTTATTTGATCCTTAAGGCTTCTAATTCTGAGCAGTGATATTTCATAATTTTCTGTTATTATTTGTAGTTTTCTGCATTACTTACATTTGTAGAGTAAAAATTGGAGTTCTTTTTAAGCAAAGAGTATAGGTCAGCAGAATAACATGAATAAAAGAAACATGTTATGAAGTACCAAACAAAAAATAGTCTTTTAGTCAAAGTTAAAAGATGAGCAAAGAGTGACATTTGGCAGCAGGTATAAGAAGTGTCTGATTATGAGTCATAATATCAGGGATAATATTTGAATAAGACACTAAAGTTATTTATGAAACTTTTCAGAGGATAAAAATAAGCTCTTAGTGCATAATATTTTCAAGGTATTATGTGAATAAACAGTAATGCAAAATCATTTTTTCTTAAAACTACTTTTAATATAGTTAAAGAAACTAGGATATTTAGCCTATAGGGAAGAAGATCGAAAGAAGTTAGAGAATTTATTAAAATATTAAAACTATCTTCTTGTTCAAAAGAGAGTAAATGTAGGGTACCCAAATGACCCCTCACTTTCACAGCATCTTGAGATATCAGGTGCTGATTATTTGTGGGTGAATTTACCTTTTGGAAATCTGAATCCAGTAACAAATCTCAACCATCTTGCTTCAACTCAGGATAACTCTGAATAGTTGGTAAAGCTGCCAGACATTTACTGCAGCTGGTGAAACAAGTTAGAACTATGCCACAATCCAACGGCTCCACCTCGATATTCACTAGAGTCTCAAAATGTGTTCTTGGTACTACTGTTCTTAAATCCCCAGAAATTAGCAATGAATGGCCTGACTCAGTAATCTCTTTTCTTTTGCCAACAGATTGTATGTAAATGTTTGGGCCCACGTCAATGCTCCTGCCACCAATTAGCTCACTGGTTCTTCTGACTCCCTTAGAAATTGTGAGTGGGGAATGAGCAGTGTCTATTATCACCACTTGTGGTCTCTTGATTGCCCAAAGCCTATGGCTTACTCTGGCAGACACAACAGCTTAGAGCTCCCCGCCCTGGCACCTATATGAACTTAATGTTCCAGGCTTCAGAAAACAGAGACCATGACTATAAATACTCAAGCTGGAGGTTTATTTCTCTAAATTTTAAGCAGCAAAGGCGTCTCATGCTTGGAAGCTAAAGTAATCCTTGGCTTGCCTAAAGGTGTTACAGTACTTGACTGACCTTGGGTGTTGGAACACGCACCTCCGATAGCAGCTAGTGTTGGAAGTCTGAGGTCCAGTTTGCCAGGGACATTGGGTTGTATGTCTTGGCATCTCCCTAGAATTCATCCAACAACCAATGCTGAGAGCTTCATTCCTTTTAACTCTTCACAGCGCTTATTGTCTCCGTAATTTCTGCTCCCTTTTGTCTCAGCCCTGACATCTCTTCTCCTGTGCCACTTATGTGGCTGTGACTGCTGCAACCATATTGCTAGCAGCTGATTCCAAAGTCTTCACTGCTGCTTTTGCTACTTCCTGTTCTACCCCCCCCCCCCCCCCTTTGCACTATTCCATCTTGGCAGCGCTACTAAAGTTAGAGCTCAGGAGAAGGCAAGAAAAGACCACTGCAAAGGAGTCTTATTAAGCCCAGTGTTGCACATCAGAGTTAACACAGGAGAATGTTTCTAGGCTGATTTGAAAAATGAGCACAGTGGCCTGCTTATTTAGCAAGAAAGGGGGTTTGCATTAATTCCAGTTCTGCGTTAAGAACTATATTTGCCTCAATCACACATTTGCTAGGTCATTATAAGAACTTCTCTCTTTCGGTTGTGGGTGAAAATGGCTGATACAGTTCACCAAGACCGAAAAGGGCAGACACTTATTTCTGCACTTTGATCAGTGAAACTGGTTGCCTGAACAAGACTGCACATCAAGCCAGTTAACGTCCTAGTATGGCGTGGAAATGGGTCCGTTTTCCCCCACCCTTCACTGAGCATCTATGGATAGCTGATGGATTTAGAGAAGGAAGAGTCAGTTTTAAGTGTGTGGCATAAATAGGTCGACCACACTCCAGGGGATGGCATCAAATCCAGAGACATATGGGCAGAAGCAAATGGTCTTAATGGGATATTAAACAAACACAAACTTGGGGGTGGTGAAGGCTGAGATGGGAATGGATATGGGAGGAGTTAGGAAGTGGAGATAAATATCAAAATACTTTGTATGAAATTGTCAAAGAATTAATGGGATTAATTTTAAAGATGGCAAAGCGACCTGGCACAAGCTACCTAGTGCTACAGCTCTAATTCAACCTAAGAACCTGCAGTTGGAGCACAGCTTCCTTAAAACATTTGTAGTGTGCTAGAGTGGCCCAGCTGAAATCACACAGTCCAGCTCACCTCTTGGGTGACATTTAAAGGCAGTCAGGGAAGGTTGCAACAGCTATCCATTAGGTAGTCAAGTTGTCCTGGCTCTCTCATGAATTTAGTCATAATTGAACAGTATTAACAATGTGTTATCACCACATGTCAATGCTTTACTCTTTATTTTTTGCTTGTTTTCTTTAAGCTCCTTTTTTCTCTTATTACTGTCCTTACCATGTGCATATGATTGGAGGGGGCAGGTGCGTGCATGTGCCATTCTTGTGTGAAGGCAACTTTGTGGAGTTGGTTCTCCCTTTCCTTTTCAACTTTACATGGATTCTGGATACAAACTTCAGTTGTCAGGATGTCATGGCAAGTGATTTAACCATTGAGACATCTCTGACAAAGCAACACTTTGCTCTTAAATGATTTTAGGGAGAGCTGTATCACTTTACTTCTTTCTTCTTATTTTTTAAATTATATATTTTTTCTTCCTTAAAAATTTTATACATTTATTAACTTGATCATATGCTCCCTTTAAGTCCCCCTAAGATTCGTATCACATTCCATTTTCCATTTCCATCTAGACCTTGCCTTCACCTTCTCCTCTTGGAGAAACTTAAAGTCTGTCTGAAATGACTTGTGAGGACTGTACAACTTCTTAGGCAATGCATAGAGACTGAGGGTGTTTGCAAACATCTAGTTCCCTGTGATTTACATGATCAAATATTGCAGAAGGGCCACTGCCCATGCCCATATCCAATATTCTTTAGATAGTTCGTTCAAGTTGCTTTTGTTTAGACTCTTGAGTGCCCACTAGTGTTATTTCTGCCTCTGCATCTCTGATGTTTAACATATTTTATATTATTTTATAAAAGGTCCTTCAGATAGAATCAATAACAATCTTTATTAATGAGAATTTTTGGTGAGTTTCTGGGCAGGTAATGTAGAGGAAATATTTGTGTAATGCTGAGAAACTTTGGAGTCCATTATACCCTTTACATCAGCACTAAAGTTACTAGGTGCCACAGCTTTTGGAGATTCAGAACTGCTGCTATTCAAAGATATCATGGAACTATGACATTATGGAACTAAGGAAACTGGATTAAGCAAAGTGTCAGAATGCCACTATCTTGCTATTTTTGACACTGTTATTTCTGATATCATACATCTTCTTTAATGGATGTTCATCTCATTGCTAACAGAAAATGCATGGAAATATTAAATAAATAAAAGAAGAAAAAGAAAACCGTACTGAAAGATGGTATTTATTCTGGCATACAGTTTGAGGGACAGAACACCATGGCGGGGAAGTCATAACAGCAGAAATCTGAGGCGTCTGGTCCTATGACATCCGAAGTCAGAAAACAGAGAACACTGAATGCCTGTGCTTAGGTCACTCTCTTCTTTTTATTCACTCTAGGACCTCAACCCGCGGAATGGTACTGCCTACAGTTAAGGAGTTTTATCCTTACTTCAATTAATCTTATCTACATAATCCTTTATATACATGATGAATGTATTGTTGCCTAGGTGATTATAAATTGACAATAATAACCATCACAGATGTTCTCATCTGACTTCAAATATTTAATTTCTGAACTTCTGAAAGGATTTAATTTCTTTTTGTTTGTTGTATTTGTTTGCCAGCTTTTTACACTTACATAATGAAGTTTTAGTTGCACAGCCCATTCCCCGTCCCCATACCACCCCCCCATCACTGGAAACGTTCTCCTCAACAATTACCCTACTACTTTCATCTCTTCTTTTTGCACATGATCCACCAAGTTCCTTTCCAGGGTGTGGGTGGAACATTACTAACTGGAGCAATGGAATCTTATCAGTGTCCATACCACTGAAGAAAATGACATCCCTTTCTTCCAACAAACATTAACTGCCAAAAATCCCTCAGTGACTTTTTGTCATTATGTTTCCTGTTTTCATGGAAGATATAACTGCTGGAGATTTTTACTCTGCCAAGTATACTCATTTCCTAAATTCTTTGATATCCATATGTTCTCCATATTCTTAATTATTCACAGGTATAAAGTAAGACATAAACTAACCTAGCAATACAAAATTTCATAAATGACTTCAAACATCTTAAAGGATCATATTTATGAAAATACATATTTACAGAAGTGAAGAAAATACAAATTAATATTTTTAAAGTATAATTACATAGAAAATCAAGCTCTACCAAATTTATTTGTATTTGTTATTGAAGAGGGACATATAAATATTTAGAATTAATCAAGTGAGGTTCTTTAAGTATAATTGAACAAACAATATCTTGATTTTTTTTATCTCTTTTTTTCTTTGCTGTTGTTGTTTGTTTGTTTTTATGACAGGGTCTTAAAGACTTTATGTGGACCAGGCTGGATCTCACAGAAATCCACCTACCCCTGCCTCCTAAGAGCTTGGGTTAAAAGCACATGCCACCATGCTTGGCATTTGATTTTTTTTAAAACAGTTTACACATTGTATCAGCTGCCTAATAGTTCCAGGAAGAACTGATCTTCTTTTTGTTATATTTTATTTATTATTTTTATTTTATGAGTACGAGTGTATTGCCTGCATGCATGTGAGTGCACCTGTGTCATGCAAAAGAGGCCTTTGGATTCCCCTGGAACTGGAGTGAAGGATGATTCCACGGTTTGTAGCCACCATGTGGGTGCTGGAAATCAAACCCAGGTCCTCTGCAAGAGCAGTCAGTGCTCTTAACCACTGAGCCATCTCTCCAGCCCCAGAGCTGATCATTTTTAAGGGAGTGACTCTAGGAAGGCTGACTACACTCCAGTGGATGGACTTGCACTGAGGGATGTCAGGAGACACTAACTTGATTTGATAGGTCTTAATATAAATGACAGAATGCATAAAATCCATTGTGTGCGTGTGGGTTAGGGGAGGGTACAGATGGAGAAGGGAGTATAAGGTGAATGAGAAGTTGTTTACAAAATATACAAAACTAAAATAATAATAAAAAAGTGTTAGTTAAAAAGCATATACATTAAAATTTTTTGTGAAGGCTACTCAAAGATAATACCATATAATAAATATAAATATACCTCACTTTCTTATCCATGTCAAAATACTTTTAAACAAAGTCAAATATTTTTCTTTCCAATTGAAATTAAGTATGCATACTCATTCATTTTATTTTCTATGCATCAATCATACTAGTACTGACAAAAATTAATTCTATATTATGTGAAAATGTCAAATTAGGGAAAATGTTAAAAATCTGTGTAAGATAAACAAATTATTAAGGTAAAAACCAGTATGAAACAAATTTTTTTAAAATAATATGCCTCTAAGCCATCAGTGTGACAGGAACTATTCAGAGTATTGGCAAATTATAGAAATATTCATATTTTAATTTATGTC
>NW_008352267.1:6339874-6342049 GCF_000622305.1 Nannospalax galili | reverse complement strand
TAGTTAATATATATGAGGATCCACATTCAATTTCTGTTTCTACAAAAATAATTTTATTTCTGAAAATAATGTTGGTAATGTTTTAGTATGCTGAAAAAAATTATCCACTTATGTAGAATTTTAGAAATATCTTATAAAAGATTTTAAAAGCTAGCTTTAATTCATTAAAACTTAAGTTCAGTTTTGGAATAGTGATTTAAATATTGTATCATCCTCAATTGCTACTAACAGAAATCAACTTACTAATATAATATTTCATTGTAGATTCCTCATTATTCTGTGAATTTTCAGCTGGATGAACTGAGGCATTGCTAGTCAGATCCTACTGGGCTCATTATTCATTTTGTTCCCCAGCCCTGTGGGATAGTTCTGAACATAAGGAGCATATTGGCTTTAAATAGAATTCCACATAAGAAAATATTCCGCATAAGAAAAAAAATGAAAGAAAATCAAAGAAAAGTTACTTGCACATTTGACATATGATGCTTAAGAGAGAAGATTTAAAAATATTTCCATTTGTGTTAAACATCCAAGAAGGTTAGTTCTACCAGTCTAGTACTTTTAATTATTGTGTGCCATGTAGATAAATCTTGGACAAAGAACAATTGTTCTCAGATAAACCTTACCTAGACATATATTTCTTGATCTGGTATGTATAATTTTTTAGTAGGTTGTTGGACTAATATGGTTCCTTCTGGTTTTTAAAACTACCTAGGCATTATTTAAACATACTTTGAGGCCTATACTAATTTGTTCAGAGGGACATAAAGGATAGTTTTTGCTCCTTGTTTTCCTAGGTCGACTAGTTCCTGGGGACTATGAGCATGTCTCAAAATGTCCTGTAATTTTGGTGCATCACCTGATCAAGGAGGCCATGGAGACCCCATGAGATGGACCTGAACCAGTGTCCAGTCTACAAAGAGGAGGGTCAACACAGAGGAAACATTTCCTCCATGCTTAGAGAAGCCAAACGTGGTTGAGCAGGACTTTTGACTTTTCTTCACATATGCGGAACTGGTAAAACAAAGGAGCCAGGGGCTTCTCCCAAGCCCATGTGACCCCTGAGGAACAGATCCTCAAATGGCCTTAAGGGTAAAAATAAATTTGTTTATCTGGGCCAACTGTATGGCCTTAAACACCCAAAAGGAAAGTATAACCAATGTTTAAAGGGGCCAATATAATTTTTAAGAGTCCATATGTATAGCTAAAGGCTACATAACAAGCAACAATGCCAAATAGGGGCCATCTTCTTTTGAGTTGTTGGCCAGAGTGGCCCAAGGGATGCCCAGATAGTCACCCAGCATAGGACTGGGAGAATGAACAGCAGACACCAGTGGAATCTAAAGGAATTTTGACAACTGATTGCTGGTAGATGAGGAACAGCTGATCTTCCTAAAACAAAGACCTCTAGATAAACTGACTAGATTCGCCAGATGGACAAGTAGTGGGGAAAGGCTGGGGTGCCGACAACGTAGCAGACAGTAGCAGGGATGACAGAGTTTAAGGGCTGTAGTGGGGAGAACGAGGCTATGGGAGGGTGCCATCTGGGAAGTGTGTGTATAGATGAATAAGATGGTTTGGGAAGTTCTGTGTGATATACACGTACACAAAATAGTCAACAAATTAAAATAAGTGAATTATATTTGAGGAGAAAGCACAAAAATTTATGTCATTAATTAATAGAGATGATAAACATTACCATTGAAATATACCCAATGACTTTATAGACATACACAGGTGTCAAGGATACGAGTGCAACTGATTATGACTAGTATTAATCAGATACATACAGATTAAAGATGCATGCGCAGACATCTCAGCGTTATTGGCAAAAACAGTGAGTCTCTAAAAAACAGCATATCTTCCTCCATGCTTCCAAGAGAAGCCAACAATGGTCGAGCAGGACCTTTGACTTATCTTCACGTAGATGGAACTGGTAAAAGAAAGGTGCCAGGGCTCCTCCCAAGCCCACGGGACCCCTGAGGAACAGATCCTCAAATGACCTCAAGAGTGAAAACAAATCAGTTTACCTGGTCCAATGGTATGTCCTTAAACACCCAAAAGGGAAGTATAACCAAAGATTAAAGGGGCCAATATAATTTCATAAGAACACACATATATATAACTAAAAGTTACTTGACAAACAGCAAAGCCAGACAGGCGATACCTTCAGTC
>NW_008352267.1:6314447-6339303 GCF_000622305.1 Nannospalax galili | reverse complement strand
GTGTATTTTAAAATGAAATGGAGATCTTTTTTAAAGGTTAAAAACTCATTCAATTTTATGTCTTATAGGATTTATACAGAGTTCAATATTGTATAACTATTAATTCAACAGTGAACCTGAAACTTTATAGCCACTTTTGAAAGAGATGTATCTTTGCTCTGTAACTATTATTGAGTATGCTAAAGCTGTAATGAAATGCTTCTTCTAAAAAAATTTGAAAATATTTAAAAGGGGGGGTCAGTAGAAGAATTTTGAAATTTCTGCAACAATCATTTATATTTTCTATTGGTGGCACAATTGTAGATATGGGAAATACTGAATCTATCACTAAATAAAATGTTGATTTTTCAGTTTAAAAAATGAGTTTTTTTTGTATGAAACAGTACACTTTAAAATGAAATGGAGATCTTTTTTAAAGGTTAAAACTTCATTCAAATTTATGTCTTATAGGGTTTATACTGAGTACAATAATGTATAACAGTATTAATTCAACTATAAATTAAACAATTAAAAATATATTTCCATTTCAATGTCTGTAAGATGAAAATAAATCATTCCCTGGTTTAACATTGACAGTTGAATTTCTAAGCTCACCCAAAATATTCAGTTTAAAACTTATAATTTCTAGGTCCATGTTTGCACATATATGAATAAAATTACAGTGACTTTGAAGAATTCCTGTGAATAGAGGGAGAACCCTGTAATTTAAAACTTCATTGATTTTTGATGACTAAAGATTTGCCAGGTTATTTTCCAGAGACTCCAAAACATAATACATCCTACCATGAACCTATGGTTCACATTATGTTCATTTTATAAAGACAAAGAAACCTAAACAACCCTCAATAAATTTCAAGTATTTGCCAACTTCTCATAACACAGAATATTTCATATTTGTTTTCTCTAGTGGTTTATTTGAAATTTTCTTCTAGGAAAACAAATTTATTTTTAGTATTGGCTTAAGGTTGACATAGGACAAATACAAACTGAATGTGAAAATCACTTTTTAGGTAAATATGATAAAGGTAATTGCTACATTTACTCCACCCCCCCCCAAAAAAGAAAAGATTATACTAGCACAGTTTTCTGTCTGCCAGTAAATATTAACACAGGAACAGAAAATTCACATCAAGTTGCTATAAATTATCCAAATTAACGCATAATTACTCCATTTCACCAACAAATTTTCATTGTGGTTCTTCCTATAATGATGTCTTTGTTCAGGCCAACTTTGTTAACTACTTGGATCATGAACCTACTGTCACTGCTGTTCAGATACATTCATGTTTTTCATTACCAGTTATCACCCCTGCCTTCTAAAATGACTGCAATTTAAAAAAACATGTACTTTAGAGTTTTGAAGGTCAGAGATCCATCTTTTGTCTCCTGGGTTCTATCACAATGCCATGTTTAAAGCTTCAATTGCACTATTTGATTCTATGCACTTTGCTTTTGTAAAAGTTTTTCAGTGCCTAGTGGATGGACCAATTCTGAAAAACAGCTGAGGACACATGTCAGACTCCATAGGGTTTACATATATTCAATGTGTATATATTTATTATATATATTCATTAAATTGGGCAGGGGCAGTGTGGGGAGGGTTGGATTGGGGAGAAGACTTAAGTACCATCAAAATATTCTATGAAAATTGCAAAAATTCAATAAAAGTAAATTTTAAAAAAGTTTTTCACACTTGAGAGATTATGAAGCAATTTTTATTCTGCATTTTTCCCCACTCTTCTGACCTCCATTAATCTTCACTACTTCTTTAAAGCTATACTTAATGTACACATATTTGGATTTAGGATTTCATCATATGGATTTCAGAAAGATGTAACCCAGGCCACAACATGACTCTAAACATATATGTATAAACTGAGAAACAACCTATATATTCAAGAATATCTTAGTATGAAATCATAAGGCATAGATTGAAATATCAGTAATTTAAAAGATGAAGTCTTGTTAGTATATAATTGAAGTAAAGCATGTAAATGAACACAGCAGGAGAAAAAACAATTAGCTGCATAAACTCATTTCCATGTGCTACATATAAATCAGCAGTTTCCTTTTCATATACCTAGTGGAAACCAAATCATATGCAGAATGCCCAGTAATTGAGCCTCACAGATAAGCCATTGAGGGAAAAGAAATCAGCTGGAAACCATTCAAACAATCCTTGATGCCTACTCCTATTTCTGTTTGGCTGATTTTGTAATAAAGCACAAGAACTATTTATATCCCTTCATTAGTTAATCAAATATCAAATCATATTTCAAGTTAAATATCCTCTTTGTGGAGGACTTTAAATAATTTTTAAAGGAATACACTTTAAATAATATTTTGAAGTCTAATTATGTAATAATACTTTCATTTATTCAATCTTATAATAGGGCATTTTAGTATTAAGTATGTAATATTTTAAATAATATTTCCTTTTTTATTTTTCTGAGACTTGGTCTCCCCATAGCCCCAACTGGCCTCAAACTCACTATGTAGACCAGGTTAACCTGGATCTCATAGACCCGCCTCTGCCTGCCTGAGCCACCTGAGAGGTGGAATTCAAAGAATCCATCAGTCCTGGCTTGATTTAAATAGTATTTTATAGCATTTTATTCATAATATTTATTTGATAGTATTTTATTCCTATCATTCATAGATTTTTTAAAAATGTTCCTTCATTTTAAAATACTTTACAATTGAACACCCATTATTTGTCCTCTCCAACTTATCCTAGGGCCCCTCAATACATATCTAACCCATTGTAATGTCCTTACTCTGTTTCATGGTCTATAACCCACTAAGTCCAATTCATGTTGATTGTATGCTCTTGGGTATGGAGTCAGTCACTGGAGCATGGGAAACTTACCAGAGGCCATAACATTTTTATTTTTTTTCTTTGAAAGTTTCAACCTTATGATGAAATATGGTAACTGAAATTTATTAGAATTCTTAAAACATATTTTGGAATCTAAGAAATACATGGTTTATCCTATGTAAACATATAAAATACTAGAAGGAAAACAATAGTAATATTTTAAATTTGGAATATGTAATGACTTTCATAGGTATTACATAATAAAATATCAAATGTTGAAAATATTGTCTAGAATATCTTCCAAATTTTCTATTGTCACAAAACAACTGACCTAAACTACCTAGATTGGAAATATTTATTATGAGCCATAAATTTAGAGTTTCAGTTTATGGTCACTTTGCTCTATTTACTTTAGTAAAGCAGATTACTAGATCAGAAAGGAATGCCCGGGAAAGTTATTCACTTTGTAGACAATAAGAAGCAGATCATATTGAAGAACATGTTCCATTTTGTGGGTCTCTCTGTTAGCTGCCATCTGCTGCAACAACCTTCTGGGATGGGAATTGAGGAATGCACTAATGTAGGATTTATAAGTCATTGTGAGTCACCTTATAATTGTGTCTACTTAACTGAATAATAGTAAATTCTCTTCTCTGACCTGTGATTTGGCACAGGTTCTTGCTCTGATAAGAGTGTCAGTTATGGATTCCATGTTGTGAAGGAGGACTTAATTATAATTAGGTGTTTTGTTATTCCAATAATATTTGTGCCCACATTTCACCACTGTTAATATTTTACCAAACCAGATATTACTGTAGCTTACAATGTTCAATGCAAGGTAAGGGCGATAATTACCTTTCTTTGTCAGTAACATGCATAATACCTTCTAGTACTATGAAAGTTAACCAGCAGAGATGTAGCTTTAAGGTTGGTACCAGCTTGATTTCTCCTTGTTTGGTCTGTGAATCAAGTATATTGTGATACTCTGGTGAGTAACCAAATGCAGTAGCCAGTAATTGCAAAAGAGGGAGTCCATTCTTGGCGTTGGCCTTTTCATTTGCTAGCATATTAAAACCACCAAACTCCTATTATAGATTAAGTATAAGTTGAAAATAAGAGACTGCAGAGTATGCCTTAAATGGAATACCTATATTACAAGATCTCCTTCCAAGAGTCAAAGATCATTATAGGAGAGAGTACAGAAAGACTGTAAGAGTCAGAATTGGTAGATGAGTACAAAGAGACTGTTTTCTAGAGACTATGTGAGAGTTGCACATATAAGAGAGCGTGGACACAACGTGTGTCAACCAAAACCAGACAGGTACTGAGTGTGGATGGAGGAGATGGGAGGAAGCCCTGGCCACAGCTGAGGATCTATAGACTACTGCCAGATTCTAGTGGAGGGAGAATCAGAACCACTTACTGGTGTGATGCCTGATACATTGTCCATATTCCATGGCATGGACCTACACTAGGGAGGCACAGATTGGAACTGATAGGTTTTTAGAAATAAAAACAAGAAAATACATTTGAAAAAGAAAAAGATATAAAATAAGTGTTATGGAATCATAAATTAGATTTATTTCTAGCTTTAAAAATGTTTTGATTGATTTATGTGCATGAGTGTTTTGCCTGCATGTATGTAAGTGCACCCATGCATCCAATGCCCACAGATGCCAGAACAGGGAATCAATTCACCTGGAATTACATTTGTTAGTTATCATGTGGGTCATTGTCACTGAACCCAGTTGTTTGGCAAGAGCAACCAGTAATCTTAACAGCTGAGCCATCTCTCCAGTCCCTGTTTCTAGTTTTCTGCAGAACCTCAATACTGATTTCCTAGTGACTACAACCAGTTTGCACTCCCACCAGCAGTGAATAAGTATTCCATATTCCTCACATTAGGCCATTCATTGAGATTCTTTTTAATATTAACAATAGTATATACACTGTGTACTTGTGTTTAAGGCTTCCCACATAGGATTAGATAACCTCTCAGGAATCTAGAACCAAGAGAAAGCTAGTTGTCCTCTCAGCATTCAGTGATTGCCTGTAGCTTTTTTCATGCCAGGAGTCTGTGACATTTCCCCCATTGACCTTAGCATGCCAACTGGATTTTTCTTCATGAAGATCTACTGTACTGAGGAGATTTTAATAGAGGGGATATCCTATCATACCTAGAATGCATTAATTAGCAAAAGCCGTCTTCTTCCTTTGGGTATTAATTTTTTCTGTCCCCTTTTCTGGGAAGTTCCCAGAGCTTTCTGTATAGTTTGCATTTTGACATGTTACTATGGGCACCTTATGGGGGTCTCCTGAGGAGCTCGGCTCTGTCATGCAGACCCTTCTGGGGAAAACTGCCCCCGGGTAAGGTCAGGGAAAGGTGAGTGCGCTGTCTGCCCAATCTGCTAGCCCTCCACCCCCGAGGACAATCAGATGTGACAGGGAATTTTGTCAAGCAGGAGTTCATTTATTGCAGGTGTCACAAAGCTTATAAAGGCATCTGGAAATCCCCCTCCCTTTGAAGGTCTCCAATCAGTTTAAAGGTCAATCGAGCAGGAAGGCAACACTTTGTGGATCTTAAGGATGATCACGCACTGATTATGCACTCCTCAGCAGTGCAAAAGTATCTGTCAGCCAGTCTGAAGACTTTCAAAACAAGTCAGGCCCTGTCTCTCCCACTTCCTCTCAGCATCATCTTTGTTGATTTGTTCAGGCCGCTGATGAGAGCCCTACAGCACCTCATTTTCACATATTATTTGTATTTAACCACTTGTACACTTTGTAATAGTATCCATTTACTTCAAAAATAGCTTCTTGATAGACGATGAGAGGTCTTCTTGTTTATATTTAGAATACAGTAAGCTGGCATAAAGAAGTGACAGAAGTAGAGCTTCTCTTAGTTCTCTGACATTTCAAGCCATGGGTACTTGCCTATGTTTACAGAACCTCATATGACTTCCCTCCCAATCAGACGGCCTTCAGTTCAATTAGACAGCTATTGATTATACTGAAGATAAAAGTGCCACTATTGTGGTTCCTAGGCTTTACAGCTATGTGAAGTCATTGATTAGCTTTCTCCCTTAACAGTTTGCATTATATCTTTTGAAACTATGTGAGCTAGTCTTTAGAGAGGAATATTTTGGGTCGTTTTCACCTCATTTTCTCTCATACCTGTGTTCAAAGTATGTTGTGCCTTCAGCAGAAGGGTCTATCTTCAAGTACTGGGAAGGCCATCAAGGCCTGTGAAATAGTCTTTATTACTTTTTTGGTCTCTTGGACTACCCTGACCAACAGCTCAAAGGGGATTTCCCTTGCCTGGCATTGTGATTTTTTGTTATATTGTTTTCAGCGATAAACATGCACTGACATGTATCACTGTATTTATACTTAGACTTATTAAATAGTACATTCCACATTCGTTTTCTGCATTACACATGTATTATTTACCTCTCCTCTCTCTCTGAGCTTGTACTTTAATCCTTCTTAAATCCTCAGTTAAATAACCCCCTATTATCATCATTTCCCTTTGATAACTCCTGTTTCAAACTTCACCTTCTCTCATGCTCCATCTTCTCCTTTTCCCAAATGGTTACTTTATATTATCCCAGCTTCTAAAGTTAAATCAGCATATATACTCACATCTTTGGAGCTAAGGTCCACAAATGAGAGAATATATGGGTGGCTTACCTCCATGGTTCCTTTCTATTTTCCTAGCTTTTGTAGTTACATCAGAATATATTCTTTCACATAGAATTTGGTGTTAAGATCCACAATGATGAATGAGAGAGATCATTTGTCACTTGATATTCTGAGCCTATGTTAAAAAACTAAAAACCAGTCAGAAGAGACAGGGAAAGTCACTTCATATTATTTAAAAGAAAAAATCATCAATCAGAAGAAATTACAATACTAAATATATATGCACCTCACACAGGTGCATCCAGTTTCATAAAAGAAACTTTATTAGGTGTCTAAAATCTCAGACTGATTTCAGAACAGTGATACTGGGTGTCTTCAATACCCTGTGGTTACCAATACTCAGGTCAACCTGACAAAAATTAAAAAGAGAAACCCAGGAGTTAAATGACACTGAAAATCAAATGGACTTCATATTTACAGAATATTCTACCAAACACTGAAGAATATAATTTCTTCTCAGAAGCCTAAGGAATTTTCACCAAAATTGACTGCCTGTTAGGAGATAAGTTTCCACAAATTTATGAAAACTAAAATACTGATTTATATTATTAAAACTAGGAATAGCGAGGCATGGTAGCACATGCCTTCAATCCCAGCACTTGGAAGGCAGAGGCAGGCAGATCTCTATGAGTTCAAGGCCAGCCTGGTCTACATAGTGACTCCAGGACAGCTGGGGCTAAAAAAAAAAAAAAAAAAAAAAACAACAACAACAAAAAACTAGGAATAAAGTTAGATATCAACAATAATACAAATGGGGAAAATCTTACATATTCATCAAAGTTAGACAATACATTACTGAATGAAAACTGAATCATGGGAGATACCAAGAAGGAAATAAAAATATTCTTAGTATTGAATGTAAATGAAAACACAATATTATCAAACATTTGGAACAAAATGAAGACTGCCAGTCTTAAGAGGAAAATTTATATTAAGTATCTACAGCAGAAAACTAGAAGCATCTAACATAAATAAATTAATTATGTACCTGAAAGCCTGGAAAACCAAGAAAAAATAGCACCCAAACAGAGCAGAAGGTGAGACATAAATAAAATCAAGGCTGAAATTAATGAAATAGAAATGAAGGGAACAATACATTGAATTAAGAAAACAAAGAGTTGTTTCTTTGAAAAGGTTAACAAGACTAAGAAAACTTTAACCAAATTAACCAAAAGAAAGGAGAATTTAAAAACTCATAAATTAGAAGGGAAATATTACAACAGACCTAAGGGAAATGCAGAAAATACTAAGGACATAAATTAAATATCTATATTGTATTAAATCAGAAGAAAATATAAAGGAAATTTACAAATTTCTAGATGTACTGTCAAAATTAATTCAAAATGACATAAACAGACCCATAACAACCAATGACATAGACATATTAATTAAAAGTCTCCGAACTAAAAGAGCACAAGTACAAAATTCTACCAAACCTTCAAAGAAGAGCTAGTATCAATACTCCTCAAGTTATTCCAAAAAAAAAGAAAATGAAGAAACTTTCTCAAATTTTTTCAATGAAACCAATGTTACTGTACTACCCAAATGAGAGAGAGATCCAATGACTGAAGAAAATTTATGATCAATCCCTCAATAAACATTGATGCAAAAATTCTCAATATAATGCTTGCATACTAATGGAAGAACACATCAAAAAGATTACCCGTCATGATCAAGTTATTCTCATCCCAGAGATGCAGGGATGTTTCAGCATATGTAAATCAAGAGATGTATGTCACGATGTAAACAGATACAAGAATAAAAACACCATGATTATTTCATTAATTCAGAAAAGACCTTTGACAAAATTCAACATCCATTCATGATAGATGTCATGGAGAAACTAGGCATATAGGGGACAAATCTAGAAAAAATAAATACATTATACCACAAGCCCATAACCCACATCAAAATGAATGGAGAAAAACTGAAAGCATCTTCATTAAAATCATGAACAAGCGGGACAAGGAGAATTTCTCTCTCCATTCTTGTTCAAATAGAACTTGAAGTTTTGACTAGAACACTAAGACAAATGAAGGCAATAAAGGGAAATCAAAATGGAAAGCAAGAAGTTAAATTATTTTTTTGCAGACAATATGATTCTATACATAAAAAAAACTAAAGAGCCCCAAAGAAAACTCCTAGAGCTGATAAATGCATTCAGCAAATTAGCAGCATATAAAAGTAACATCCCCAAATCAAAAGCCTTTCTATACACCATCTATACATCTATACATCTATAAAATATCTTGGAACAAATCTAATAATAGAACTTAAGGACTCTTAAAATTATTTTTATTATTTATTATCCTTATGTATATGAGCGCATTGCCTGCATGTATTTAAGTGCACCCATGTTGTGCAATGCCCATGGAGGATAAAAGAGGACATCAGATCTCCTGGAACATACAATTGTTACATACAATTGTTAGCCACCATGTGGGTGCTAGGGTTCAAATCAAAATATCATAAGGAATCACAAAAATTCCAGGATAGTCATAATAATCCTAAGCAATAAAATAACTGCAGGAGGCATTAACATCCTTAACCTCCTGAAACAAGTGGTTCTTGAAATACCTAGTGTGAGTTAAGTGGAGCAAATTTTCTGGGGAAATATCTTAAATGCAGTTAATGAAAACAGAAAAAAAAAAGGTGTCTTCTCTTAAGGTGTCTCTGTATGTTTGTGTGATTTACATCATTTCTTAGAAAGGAGGAATTTAAAATATCTTACCTTGGCCAAGGATTGCATTTGTTGATGATAGAGAGAATGAATGTCATACATTACCCGTGTAACTAAAATTAGTTAATTTAGTAGATTTATTGTGACATCTCATTGAACATTTGAGGACAATGAACACACAGAAAAGATCACAGATTCTGTGGATCTTATAAAGTAAGTTTTGCTTTGTGCTACTTTTCCACATGATAAAATTATAAATAACAGAAAGCAAAGTGAGGGTTTGTGTCTGAAAGTACATATTCACAATTCAAGATCATAATATTTTTTCTTGTCTCTGTAACTTGACCCATTCTTATTTATGTATTTTGATAAATTATTTTTGAAAAATGCAATGATCAGGGCCAATGTTTACAATCAGATAATTTTACAACTTAGGTAGGATATACAAGCAGAGTTTTAAAATTTCCAAGAATAAATTAGAATGATACCTGTTGATCAAATAAACACTCATTTAAAAACAGTTCTGTAGCAGGAGGCCTCCAAAGATGGCGTGGACCCAGAGCCCTTGGATTCAGCAAGAATTCACCTCACTTCTTGGTCCGCAAATAGCCCACCAAAAGGAGCCCACGCCTCCATACCCTGCTCGCGAGCCCAGTGACTGCTGACAGACTGCATGGTGTGGACCAATCAGAAAACGATATACTGACTAAAGGGACTTGGGGGTGGAGAAAAGGGAAATATAAGGCCTGCCCCCTCCTGCATTAAATGAGCCTGAAGCACCTTGCCTAGTGCTTGCTTCTACCTGACTCCCAGGGTCTGTGTGTTGTGACTCTGTGCCTCTTGCCCCCCCAATCAGCAGGGGACCCCATTCAGGTCTGGATCTTCACAGCTGGCCTGAGAAGAACTGGCAACACCTGGCACCTGAACAGGGACCCCTGCCCATGATGTTGGCGACACCCAGAACCTCAGTTAGTTTGGTAAGTAGGCCCCTGGATTTGTCTGTTTCTTCGGCTGCTGGAGTGTAAGTGAGTAGCCCCCTCCTCTGTCCTCTCCACCCAGTCTGTTGTCTTTATTGTTGCACTAGTTTGTTAAATCAGGGAGGCACACTCTGCCATGTGGTCCTGAAGCCCACATCGGCACCTCCTCCCTCTTGGCTAATCCCAGTGAGTTCACATAAGGGCTGAGCCACCCTGAACTCAGAGCCCAGGCTTTGGGTCACCCTGTTGCCTGTCCTAGAGACACCGTGTGAACATACAGCTGGAGGTGTCATGGCCTCCAGAAGTCCTTCACTGAGCACAAGACATTTGGATCCAATATACCTTTACATGTCGGGGCGGTTTACATCCAAGTGGCTCACAGTGTTTCTTTGCTTCCTTTGTGCCCTCTTGGTAGTCACCCTCGTCTTCTACTTTTGTAGCAAATTACCCTTTTCAAGGCCCTCCCACAATGGGCAATTTACCACCACAATGCAGGGAACCAAAAACGGCAGCGCTCAAGGTGATCCTTCAAACAGGAGAGTTGAAAGTGAACCCAAAATATATTAAACACTTTTGGGATGAAGCCACTAATTAAGCTCTGTGGGTCTCCCCTGAAAACATGTGGAACCCTGAGACTCAGATGCGGGTGCTCTTCCTGGCCTGAAAAAGGGAGGTTGTGTCAGGGGCCACTCCCCCACCTCGGCCCGCATCATTTGTACCGATCCTCCTAACCATCACTGCTAGTCTTAAATCCTCCTCTCTTGAGGAAGTCATCTCGGCCCACAAAAAACACTGCCGGGAGCAATCTAGTGTAGATCTGGCTATTACCTCTACCTTGGACCCCCTGGACTCCCCGGACCCAGAGGCAGATGCTGCCTTTGCGCCCACGTCCAATGAGGAAGCAGCTCCTTTGTCTATATCTCAGGATACTCTCCTAGAGCTACCATGCCCAGAAATTCCCCTGCCCCATTACCCGTTGAAGAAGTTACACTCTCCCCGCCCCCCCCTACAGTAAGCATCCCGCCCCTTCCCCTGCTAATGTGCCCCTCACTCCTAGACCACCCTCCTCAAAGCCTCACCCGCCTTTGTCCACATTTCCAGTTAACGTCGGCCCCAATGCAGCGCAGTGTCCATGGCTGCCCACCACAGTTGCTGACCTCATTCTTATCCACAAGGCAGCTGAGCAATCGGACCCTGACTCCCCATATTTCGAACAGGTTCTTCACTAGTGGTCCTTACATTTACAAACCCACTATGATTGGTATAGCTTACTAAAGGCAGTCTTAGAACCCTGTCTTTCTAAACTGATGTGCAGCTTATGATGATCAGGCTGAAAACCAGGCACCCCTAAATCTCCAATATGGCCTCAACAGTACATTGGACATGCTCACGGGTTGTGAACAATATACTGACCCCATCTCCTACTCTACTATTGGCCTCCATGCCTATTTTCAACAAGTTTCTGACTTGGACTTTAAGGCCCTTAAATGTTGCTCCCTCCATGACCCACAAGTCTTTTTCCGTAATTTGATTCAATAGTCAGGGGAGTCCTTTACGGACTTTCTTACCCATGTCACTGAGGCAGTAGAGTGAAGGGTGGAGTCTAGACCCACCTGAGAGGTGCTTATTAAACAACTTGGGAGGGACTAAACATCCCTACTGGTAATGCTGTTATGACTGTCCACAATGATAACATTCATAAATGGGTGCTAGCTACTAGAGACTTAGACCCTAGGGCAGGTCTTATTGAGATTTTGACTGCCTCCTTGGAGACTCTGTCTCAAGGAAAACCTGCCCACTTTGGTGCACGGAAAGGCTGCTGGAACTGTTGGGGGCTTGGCCACTTTCATAGCCACTGCCCAAGAGGTACAGCACACCCCAAGACTCGCTGCCCCAAGTGCAAAAAAGGGTTCCATTGGGCTAAAGACTGTAGATCACAGCCTCAACTGGACTCGGCTCCTTTAAACTCCACCTGGGGCACCCCTCAGCCCCACCCACAAGAGGGGACACAAGACAGATATTATGGACTCTTCCAATCCTCAACCACTCCCCACTAATGACCCTGTTATACTCTTGCCCTTATCACTTCATTCCCCTGCCTACCCCACCCTCTATTCAACTAATTCTACGCTTGGCCTCCCACCATGGACCCAGTTAGTTCCTGGGAATCACTCAATGGTTCCTGCCCCCTAAATAACTTCTTATGCTTCACTACTAACAGTGCATCCTCATGCATTGTGCTGTTCAACCTGCCCATCCAAGATTATGCTGGCAGTGCCTCCTCAGGTTACATGCTTAAACTCCAGGGCCTTTCCCCTACCTTCAACAACACCAATATAACCTTGGTCCTCACTGCACTGAGGACAATAATAACAGGGGAGGTGGAGGGGACTGCCACCCCTCCAACCCCATTTTACCCTGCCATTCTACACCCACCACTCCCCAACTGCCCATGCACATGCTCCCTTGTACCCTTTTTCCTCATGCTCCCTATACTGTGGCAGAGATGCCACCCGAAGCCCAACCATGCCATCCCTCCCTTTTGCTGCTTCAGTCACTTCCCCTCTAGTCACCGCTAGGATCTTGGAGACAACTGGCCCCCACTATCCCTGCAGCATTAAGATCTCCCATACCAACCGCGAATCAATACTCAGTAACTGGGACCTCTGTGGTCCACACACCTGCATAGACATGAGGCTGTTACTGGCACAGCAGGGTCTTCCGCTTTTCAGTGGCACTTACACTAACACCAATCCCTCTACTTGTGCCAAAAACAAAATCCTTACATCCTTTGATCACACAATGTCCTGGCCCCCTACCCCCATTTCCTTGTGGCCCCCGTTTGCCTTATTGTTAGCCAATGTTACCTCTGACCCTCAGGGACAACTCATCTGCTCTGATACCAACACCATCTGTGTACTGGCAGCCTGCTGGAACCATCCAGCTCACATAGTTCACTTTATGCGTAAACCCATGGCCCTTTGGGTTCTAGTCACAAATGCAGCCCACTTCCATGCTGTCACCCTTATAAAGTGGACAGCCTTGTCACAATCCCCCAGTTAAAACAGGATTTTGTGTCACTGCCGCTCTCATCTCAGCCATCATCCTTGCATTAGGTTTGGCTGTCACCGCCGCAGTGGCTACCACCGAATCCTCCACTGCTGTGGAGACACTCAACGAGGCCATGTCCAAAGCCTCCTCTACCTTTCACACTCAATCCCTTATCAATCAGTATCTTCACCAAGCAATTAATATGTTACAAAAACAAATTGATCTCTTAAGTGAAGAGTTAGCAATTACCAAAGACATGGCTCGGCTAGCTTGTGACCCTCACTTTAGGTCACTTTGTCTCACCCCCTATAAAGTACAGAATATTACTAAAGCACACCTACAACTCGTGCACTATATTCATGGCCACTGGAATAAAAAATTTCTTAATTACTCTATATTACTAACTAATCAAATTTTTGCTCTAAATTGTACCTGAGCCCCCATGCTGGACATCAATTCAGGGTTCTTAGAGAAAATCTGGTCTAATCTAAAAGCACTGTTTAACCTGTCTTGGATTGTCACTTACCTACTCCTGAAGGCATAATTATTCTTCTATTTCTACTTCTTAAATGCCTTGTTCTTTGTTCCCGCAGTCAGAAAAAATTCAGTCACTCGGTGTATCAGGCCCTCAGAGCACTATACGAAGATGATTTCAACCCACCCTATGCAGCCCAACAGACTTGGCTTACATAAATGTATGAGGCCTCCTGCAGATAATTCCCCACCTGGACTTATCCCACAGGACAATACCCCTTGGAGGGCTGGTAGGCAATGATGGGTAGGCTCCTGTTGGGCTGAATCAACCTAAGCCAGGACATGGACACGTACACCCATGCTCCAATGATGGGTAAGGTTCATGCCCGAATAGGACAACCTAAGACAGGGACAGTCCATGATCCTGAGGTCATTCCAAGGCAGAGCTGCCTACAGGCTCTCGCTGGATGGTCATTTTTAACGAAAAAGGGTGAAAATGTAGCAGGAGGCCTCCAAAGATAGCGCAGACCCAGAGCCCTTGGATTCAGTGAGAATTCACTTCTTGGTCCACAAATAGCCCGCCAAAAGGAGCCCAAGCCTCCATACCCTGCTCACGAGCCCAGTGACTGCTGACAGACTGTGTGGCGCGGACCAATCAGAAAATGATATGCTGACTAAAGGGACTTGGGGGCAGAAAAAAGGGAAATATAAGCCCTGCCCCCTCCTACATTAAACGAGCCTGCAGCACCTAGCCTAGTGCTTGCTTCTACCCGACTCCCAGGGCCTGTGTGTCATGACTCTGTGCCTCTTGCCCCACCCCCCCTAATCAGCAGGGGACCCAATCCAGGTTAGGGTCTTTACACCTGGCCTGAGGAGAACCTGCAACACAGTTCTCTGGAGCCAGGACTGAATTCCATGTCTATGTTGCTCTGTTAACACAGCTGGAATTTAATTTAAAGCCATTTATGATAATGAAATCCAAAAAATCACCAAAAAGAAAATTCAGGAGATAGCATTATACCATGATTTTATATCTCTAATAGTTTCCTTCTACTGCACATGAAATAGATCAAGTTTAGTTATGCCTTCCACTCTAACACTAGAAATAAAGGTGATCAACCAGTGAAATCAGGTCAGTGTGCATCCCTAAGCAAAACTGACATAAGCTAAGCAGTTGTAATGATCAAGAGATTACAGATTTAAATTTTATTGTTCTCTGAAAATTAATGCATGTATGAGTCATTATCTGTATTTTAGGCATTAAAAATCTGCTTAACTACACTTTAATTTTAATGTCAAGAGAATATTTTAGATATTTAGCATCTTGTGTTGAATATTAAAATGATATAAAAATTTATTCCTTTTATGCTCACTGCCTAAAAGCAAGAAAACTATTTTGGAGACAAAAATCTATAATTTATTTAATGTGAATGCATATAACCTTGTTTGTGTAGAGATGACATTACTTAACATATGTATGACAACTGAATAATAGATTTAATATAGGAAGCTTTCACACAATTGATTTTAAAATTACCAAACATTGTTCTTAAGAAACCAACTTTATTTAGATTTTGCAAGTGTTAATTCTTGACTCGTCTAATACCTTAAGCAAGGAAAGCTGATATGGATTTTGTGTCAAGGGAATGTGCTATATTCAAATATGATGTAATCTCTTATTCATTCTAGACAAAAATCCCTGTGCCCCTTTCCCTTGCTCAGCTGTCTTCTTTTGACTTTCCATAAATTCTATTAACTGTAGCCAAGTGAGCAGAAAATCAGTGGAAGGAATTAAATAACTGAAAGCATAACATATGTGGTGATAGTGGTATCATCAAACAACATTCGTTAGGATGTCTTTAAATTCACTGAGCTGTCTCCAGATTTTTAACGTTCCTACCCGTGATAGGCATTCAGCTTTATGAATATTATAGTAGTTGTCTTATGTATGAAAAAAGCTGCAAATTTCCTGGAGTAATATATATGCATGGCTATGTTTTTAGTCCCAACTTTCAAATTCTTGGCTTATATTCCCATTGAGCTTAATTATTTCATCATGAATGGAACTTTGGAGAAGCTAATGGTACATTATATATTATTTACATGAGTAAAATTTACAAGCCCAATAATATATATATTATACAACAACAACAACAACAACAACAACAACAACAACAAAATAAAACAGGTTCTCCTGGTAACTCCAGCTAGCTTGGAACTCTATGTAGACCAGTCTGGTCTTGATCTTAGAGAGATCTGTCTGTTGCTGCCTTCCGAGTTCTAGGACTTTTAGTGCACCACCTTGCCTAGGTTACAATAAGATGTTAAGATTTGTGAAAAAAATTTCACTTTTGCAGATACTAAGTTAATACTGAAACTGCGCCTTTAGTTTCTCCTAATATGTAATCTTTTCACCAAGTTTTCATCAGAAATTTGTCAATCCACTGCAATCGTTCCACTTATTTTCTTCCATTCATATTGACCTATGCCAACAAGCACAACACAATTAGAACATTTAAAAATCGTGTATGAATCAGGTCGTGCTTGTTCATGCCTTGTCCCAGAACTCAGAACATCAGGAGACAGAGGCAATTAGATCTACATGAGATTGAGCCTAGCATGATCTACATAGTGAGTTCTGGCCCAGCTAGGGCTACAGGGGGACGCTGTCCAATAAAACCCAAATTGTCCATGAAATATACTAGAACTCATATGACTGGAGTGATAAACTGAAAATCTTTCATAATTATTCAAATGTGCTGCTGGCATTTTATTATAATGAAGTTATCTTTTTGTAGTATTTTCAAGATCAAATGAAGTTTCTAATTGGTCCACAGCATCAAAATTACTGCTTTTTAACGAATGCAACTGTACTATTTTTCAAAAGATTTCATAGCTTAATTGGCACCAGGGTTACAAAAATCATTTTTTCTGGTAAAAACGAAACAGAATCCCTAACAAATAAGTAAATAAATCTGCATATTTTAATACTAATTATCAAAAACAATTTATTTTAATAAATACTTATTATATTAAATATTCAATTTTTCTGAAATTTAGGTATGGGGAATGAAAATATCTTTTGAAATTATATAATCTTAATCCTTGAATCTTCAGATAATTATCATAATATACCTACGTGGCTGGAAGAAATTTCACAAGTTATGATATAGGACCTTATATCAATCATATAGAGAAATATAAAGGCTCACAAAAGGACTACATCAATAATTATATTCCACACTTTAAATAGTATATATCTATGACCAAGGCAATAACTTAACAAAATCAACAATATTTTAAATCAGTCTTATATTAAATTTACAAGACATAATGTGAATAGCATTTCACAGAAAAATATATGACGTCTCCATTGTTTATATTCTATTAGAGAAACAAAAAAAATTATTCATTTTTTTACAGTAAGGCAAGACTTATCCAGTAAGACTTGTGTGAGAATTAAGCATAATTATACATAATTATTGAACTTAATTATACTTCACCTTAGAATTGTTTTATGAATTAATAAATTCACTTTTTAAAACATTTTAAAATGTATATATGTATGCATATACATATATATACCTTTTCAAAATTTTATAAATAAGTACTGTATTTATATCATTTCCACATACCTCCCACTCTTGTCCCAGTCCTTCCCACTTTTGCCAGCCTACCCCGTCCCTCCTAGTTTGGTGACCTTTTCTTCAAATATTATTGTATATTTGTATGTGTCTATGAAGTTTTGTGTATTCATGCAAGCTTGTATGTGCATAAATCAACTACTGCGTCTAAAAGTAGTGACCATTTGTACACAAGTTTAAGGCTGACTGCTTGGATTGAATAAACAATCAAGCAGCTCATCCATAAAACTGATAAGAGAAAATTGATTATCCCTTTCAGCAGCCATTGACTGTCTATACCTCTTCAACTAGAAAGAGGACCTTGTGAAACGTCCTCCACCATCAATGGAATGTCATCTTCTATTGACATAAAGGCATTATGCAGGTCTTGCTTAGGCAACCGTTTAATTGAGATTTCACTGGGGAAGCTCCGCAGTCATCTCTCTAAGAAACTATCTAGCAGCAGATTTCCTGGACTTCTTCAGTCAATACTGCACTTTTATTTGAAAATGAATACTGATTATTTGAAGAATGAATCTTATAAAATTTTCAAAAGAAATAAAAATAATAATTTGCTATTTTCCAAAAGAAATGGTGACAGAAAGAAGTGCTCCATAAAAAATGGAGGAAGAATGATTTCCCATTTATCTTTAGCACAGTACATTATTGGTTAAAATGTGTGGAATTTTATGACATTTTCAATAAAAATATTAGTGCTAGCAATAATAAAAATATTTGCCTTTTCTGCATTGATTATTATACACAGCAAACACACATTGAATTATCTACCATAATGTATCTACATAAAGATACCAAATTTAATTTCTTACCATTTCTTCTTAATAAATATATATGAAGGCATTACTAAATCATGAAGTTTAAAGTAATTCTTTTTCTTTCGGAGTATTTCGTTTGACAAATAAACAGTAGGAAAAAAAATCTTCACATATAAAATAATTGATAATTTAATAATTACAATGTGCAACAAAAAGAATAATTCTTTAGGAAATCAGGAATACTCAAAATGAAGAAACTGAGAATTATCCAAAATGACAGACTGCATAGATTTCAATGTTCATCACGATTTAAAAAAAAATTATTCTATTTTTATTTTATGTTTATGAGTGTATTGCCCACATGTATGTAATTGCAACCATCTTGTGCAATGTTTGTCGAGGTCGGTCAGAAAATTATGTCAGATCCCCTGAAACAGGAGTACAGATGATTGTTAGCCATTATGTGGGTGCTAGGAATCAAACTCGGGTTCTCTGCAAGAATAGTCAGTGCTCTTAACCATTGAGTCCTCTTTCCAGCCACATACATGATCCCTTTTAGATTTGGAAATAACATGTATGGAAAATAACCATGATTGAAAATAGATTATATTTATGTGTGTGTGTGTGTGTGTGTGTGTGTGTGTGTGTGTGTGTGTGTGTGTATGTTTGTATGTGTATGTGTAAATTGTCTGCGCTAGCTTGGAACTTATGATTCTCCGGACTCATTCTTGAACATGAATTACAGTCAAAAGGGCCCAGTTTAAATATTTGAATGTTTTAACTTTAAAATTTATTTACTTTTCCTCCACATTGAATTCAATTTATAAAATTATTTTGGAGAATTTCATACATGAGTATTATATTTAGATTATTTTCATCCCTTCCACTCCCTCTCCAACTCTTCCCATGTTGTCCTCCCTTTCTCTCAGTTTACTGTACTCTTCTTTGATCATTATTTTTACATATACATACATATATTTATTAATCAATACACACATATATAAAATGCAGTGAGTCCATTTAGTGGTGCTCCTGTGTATACATTTATGGATGCCCACTGTGATTAGACGTCATCTCAGGAAGCTAGTTACTGGAGAAAACAGATTCTCCCTCCTTCAGCATCCATTTAATGCCTGTAGCTCTTCATCTTGAGGCGGGAACCCATGAAATTTCTCTCAAGTTCGTTGACCTGTTAAATGGTTTCATCATTGTGTAGATCTTGTCAGACAATCATGCTGTTGAGATTTCATTGGTATAGGTTCCCTTTCATGTCTACAGTGCACTGACTAGCAACAGATGTCTTGTCTCTCTGGCTCTTTCTTTCCACCTCCTCTTCTGCAGTGTTACCTGATCCATCAATGGATCACTGAGGGCCTGACACCTCACAGTCTCTTATTCTTTGTACTTGACTAGTTGTAGTATTTTATAATGCTTTCCACCTGTTGCTAAAAGTGCTTTTTTGATGAGTGGTGAGAGGAAAGACTTGTTTGTAATTATAAGAATGCATATTTATAATATAGTAAGAGATTTTGTTGATCTAAGGAAGTTGCAGAGATAAGCTCTTCTTTAGGGTCTAAGAGCGCCAAGTCATGTGTACTGGGCTATGTTTATAGTGCCATGCACGAATTCCTTCTGCTTGAGAGGATTTTATGTCTACCACATAATCTATCTATACCAGTCATATACCCAAGTACTCGGTATCCTACTAATAGAGATTTTTTTTTTTTGCACAGCCATATTCATTGCTGTTTCCTTCTCAATAGCTTGGAAATGGAAACAATCTAATGTCCTGAAACTGATCAATTGTCAGTGAAAATGTGGTATATTTAAATAATGGAGTTCTATTTAGTGGTAAAAAATAATAAAATTATGAAGTTTTGGGTTATATGGATGGAGCTTAGATAAACCAGACTGAGAAAAATAGGTGCTGTATGTTATCTCTTACTTGTGTATTATAGCTCCAAATCTATAGATGTGAGTATATCCTAATTAAACTGCAAGAGCCAGGAAAAAGGATAGCAACTGTGGGGAGAGGGGAGGGAAGAGCTAGAGACAGCAGTAGTAGAGACAGGCACTATCTAGGGGTGATGGGAAGCTGGAGAATACTTTAAATGGAATGGGAAGAGGGAAGGGTTATTATGGGAGAGAGACAGAAAGTAAAAGGAAATAGATAGTGCTTATATGTGAGAAGCAACATTTCCAAAAGGGATTTAACATTTGATAAGTAAAATACACATACAAAAAATACACATACAATATAAATGTGATTGCATGTGTATAGCTGAAGGCTATATAATAAAAATCATACACTCAGGCAAGGGAAAACTCCCTTTCAGTTGTTAATCAGGGTAATCCAAGAGGCTTCTAAAATAATGCAGGCTATAGCCACAGCCCTTGATTACCTCCCAGATCTTCAAGGCAAGGCGCTATTGTTATAGACATTATATACCTACACACTTTGGACACAGGACTTGGAGCAGTTCAGAGGAAGCTACTTGGAAGCCTCCTCTCCAAAGGCTAGCTCTCATAGAATCAGAAAATACTATGCGTGATACCAAAGGAGAAAATCAGTCAATTATCCTACACAGCCATAAAACCTACAAAACACAATGACACTTCCAGCAAATTATCTCTATTGGTATTATAGTGGCACTTTATTTGCGGGATAATCATTAGTTGTCTAATTGGTTTGTTTACTTTTAATTTATTGGTATTAGTGTCCTGCATGCATTTAAGTGCAGTAAGTGTAGGCAATGCTTACAGAGAACAGAAGAGGACATCGTATTCCCTGGCACTGGAGTTGTAGATGCTTGTTAGTGTTCATGTGATGGGAGCTGAACCAGTTTCTTCTAGCTCTCATAACCACAGAGATATCTCTCCAGTACCAAATATTTAAATTTTAAAATAAAATTTTTATTCATTTATTTAAATTTAAAAGGAGTGTTTGATTTCTCACACCAAAAATGTACTTTTTTCAAAGGCTAGCAATTATTAAATAAATGTTCCTGATCTTTGCGCATGTGGGATTAACTATATCATTGTCAAAGTCTCAACACTATTGGAGCCTTATCCAATGACATGCACTATGGGAGGAGGTTCAGATAGGGGAGAAGGGATAAATATGATTAAGATGTATTGTATCAAATCCACAAAATTCACTAAAAATATATTGAAAAAATTAAGGGTCTTAAAAATTATTTTTATTAATATTGACACAATAGTGATAAGATAGAAGGAATAAATTTTATATGAAAATGGTCTCAAAAAGAACAAAAAAACCCTGCTAACACTAAACCCATTATTGTCCAGTTTGTATCTACTTGTACCAATAAACACAAGATTTTGATCATGTATTTATTTTATTTATCATTTTTAATTTATTCATAGAGTGCTTTGTCTGTGTATAAGTGCACCACATTTTTGCAATGCCCTTCAGAGCCAGAAGAAGGTGCTGGGTCCCCTGGAACAGAAGTTACAGACAGTTCTTAGTCTCCATGTGGATGCTGGGAAAAACTTATGTTCTCTGGAAGAATGGCTAGTGTTTTTAACAGTTGAGCCATCTCTCCAGCCCCGATCATATATTTTATAACTTCCAAATATGGCATACTTATCTACTTACTATTAATATTGTTTCTTCACATCAATATTAAATCAACATTTACATTAACCACTCATATTTGAAAATAGCTGCTTGTGCATTCAACTGAGTGAAAAATTGAAAGTTGAAGGCAGATTGTGCATTTTTTTTAATGAAGTATGTCATTAATGATTAATAGAATTGGAGGTTTAAAAATAGATGAGTCAATGTCAACTCTTTTTATGGAAAGTAGAAGCTGATGGGAAGAAATGTGTGTGTGTGTGTATGTGTATGTGTGTATGTGTGTGCATATATGTGTGTCTGCGTGTGTGGTCATGCACTTGTGAGATACTCTAATGGATTTTTATATTTTTACTCTTAAGATTGTCATATAAAATGATATGAAAATTTGGCAAATACAAACAAGGAAAGGCCAAATTGTTTCCTTTTCATCACAATATGACAATCTATCAAAGAATAGATTTGACAGTTACTTTTTTGCACCTGTGCTTACATTTTACCATTTTTTTCTGATACTTATTTCTAAAAACACTGAGAAAGTTAGTGAGCATTCAATGTTCTTTATCAACATACAGCAATTTTTTTTGTAGGAATGACTTTTATTAATGGACATAATCTGGACTCATGAATTTTAATTAACACCAGCAAAATCATGCACATGGTTCTGATGACAGGGTGACTCCTCAGTTTGGTATGCCACCCAAGAAAGACAGTGACTGAAAGTGGGTGTGCATGAGAATTAACACATCAATGGGGTGGAAGAAATGCACACACACACATATACAATGAAAATTTCAGTCATCCCTCAATATTTTTCTCTTGATCTTACCATAAGAAACTCTATAGTTTTAAACAACACCACGGTCTATGAAAAGTCTATGAAATAATGACTTAATGTTTTTGTTTGGGTGTGATATATATGTGTTTTCTCAAGATTTCACGCTTTAGAAATTTGGTTTTCAGTGGCCAGAAAGATGACCCAGTGGTTAATTTCACTGGTTGTTTTCACATTGACCTAAGTTTGATTCCCAGTACCCAAATGGAGGATAACAACCTTCTGTTTCTCCAGTTCAAGAGAATCATTTTCCCTGCTCTGGCCTCTGTGGGCATTAAATGCCATGTGGTACACTTACATACATTCAGAAAACCATTCATATGTAAACAGAATATAATTTTAATAAAATAAGTATGATCATAGGGTAGTGATGTGAGAATGAATGGAGCTTTTGAGTTGTGGGCCTTAGTTTGAGGCAATTGTTTTATTTTGGGAAAGTATTTTCAAATGGGGACAAAATGATTCTACTGGGATTCCTGACCTCACATAAGAGGAATTAGTTATTGGAGTAGGCTTGAAACCTTCATAGCTCTGTGACTTCCTGGTGCAACATTCTCTTGCTGTGTGCACAGGCACCAGGAAGAGTTAGTGGTTACTTATAAAATGAGTGGTTCTTTCCTAATGCACATTTGCTTATCTACAGTTCTTGTACAGCTTATTCTTAACTGTGATCTTATGAATGTGATGATCTTACTCTTCGCTCTGTAGAATGGTGCTCTGTTGGTCATGCACTACTTTAGTTTGCATTTTTATGGAATATTTATCTTGTTCTCTCAATTATGAAATCTAGCCTTGCTGGATATAATAATCCGAGTTGACATATATTGTTTTTCAGAGTTTGAAATGCATTGTTTCACATCTTACTTCGTTTTAGTGTGTTATAAAATCTGCAGTTACTATGGTGGGTTTGCAATTTTTTTTTTTTTTGCATAATGGTGCTTCTGTCTTGCCGCTTTCAATATTCTTTCTTTATCCCATGTATTTAGTGGTTTAAGCATAATATGACATGGGAAACTACTCTTCTGGACTTTCATTTTTGGCATTGCAAATAGCTCCTGTAACTCTATGACAAACTCTTTCCCCACACTTGAGAATTTTTTTGTTATTTTGCAATTTTTTTTTTTTTTGCATAATGGTGCTTCTGTCTTGCCGCTTTCAATATTCTTTCTTTATCCCATGTATTTAGTGGTTTAAGCATAATATGACATGGGAAACTACTCTTCTGGACTTTCATTTTTGGCATTGCAAATAGCTCCTGTAACTCTATGACAAACTCTTTCCCCACACTTGAGAATTTTTTTGTTATTAATTTATTGAGTATATCTTCTGTCTTTAGCTTGTACTTACACTTCTTTGGCCACAATTCACATATTTGTTTTTTTTAATTATTTCCTTAGACATCCTTTGTTCTGTTCATTCTTCCTTATCACTTTATCATCATTGTTTTCTCAATGCTCTAATTAATTCACCTTTTTTGAAATCCATTACACTGTACATTACATATATATACTTTGTCTGTATTGTATCATTTCATGGTCTATTGGTGAAGGTTTCTATAAGTTTTTATATGATATATAATTTATTAAATTAAAAAAAAAAGTTGAGAGCTGGGGAAGACAAAGACAGTGAGCAGTCACAGGAGAATATGCCGGAAGGAATATCTGCAGAGAAAGACTGCCAGAGGTCCTTAAGAGTCTCCACGGACGATCAACAAAGGTCAGAAGAAAGAAAGGGAAGAGGAAGAGGAAAAGGAGGAGGAATGCAAGGGGAAGGGAAGGGAAATAAAGGGAGGGAAGAGAAGAGAAGAGAAGAGAAGGATAGAGCAGGACAGGGCAGGGCAGCTGACAGGCACAAGGTGCTAAAGAATAATTTCTAGCAGCTTAAAATCTGGTATAGTAATCCCCCCAGCATTGCTCTTAGTTCTCAGGGTTGTTTTGGCTATCCGGGGTCTCTTGTGCTTCCATATGAATCTTAGGATAGATTTTTCCAATTCTGTGAAAAATGTCATGGGGATTTTGATTGGCATTTCATTGAATCTACATATGACTCTTGGTAGGATGGTCATTTTCACAATATTAATTCTTCCAATCCATGAGCATGGGACTTCCTTCCATCTTCAGATGTCTTCCTCAATTTCTTTCTTTAAAGAGTTAAAATTTTTTTGGTAGAGCTCTTTAATGTCTTTGGTCAGCTTTATTCCAAGGTATTTTTTTTTTGTGGCTATTGTGAATGGGAGGGATTCCCTGTGCTCTTTCTCTGACTGCTTGTCATTGGTATATTGAAAGGCTATAGACTCTTGTAGCTTAATTTTGTAACCTCCAA
>NW_008352267.1:6311267-6311933 GCF_000622305.1 Nannospalax galili | reverse complement strand
TATATCATGGAAGATTTTTCTTTCCCCTTTGACTATAATAGACATTTTGGCTGGGTATAGTAATCTGGGTTGGCATCTGTGGTCATGTAGAACTGGGAGTACTTTGGTCCAGGCTCTACTGGCTTTCATAGTTTGCACTGAAAAATCAGCTGTCATTCTGATGAGTTTTCCTTTATATGTGACTTGTTGTTTCTCTTTTTCAGCTTTCAGAATTTTCTATTTTTTTTGTACATGTAGTGCTTTTACTACCATGTGCCGTGGAGAGTTCCTGTTCTGGTCCTGTCTGTTTGGTGTTCTGTATGCTTCTTGTATTTGTATGGGCATGTCTTTCTTTAAGTTTGGGAAATTTTCTTCCACAATTCTGTTGAAGATCTGGTCCATGCCATTGTCTTGGGATTCTTCTCCTTCTTGTATGCCTATGATTCGCAAGTTTGGTCTTTTTATGGTATCACTCAATTCCTGCATATTCCATTCTTGTGATTTCTTAAATTTTTCATAATCTTTGCTTGAGTGGTCCAGTTCATCCACTTTATCTTCCAATCTTGATACTCTGTTTTCCATTTCGTTCATCCTATTGGTGAGGCTTTCTCCTGTCGTTTCTAATTGGCTTATGGAGTGTTTCACTTCGTTCTTTATTTCAGCCTGAGTATTCTTCAATATTTCTAG
>NW_008352267.1:6307463-6311135 GCF_000622305.1 Nannospalax galili | reverse complement strand
TCCTCTAGAGGATTACTGGTATTTGGTGGGGATATGTTATTTTGGTTTTTCATGTTATTATTTTTTCTCTGTGATTTTGACATGTGAATTTCTTTTGTAGTTTCTGACTCTTGTGTGATACTCGGGCCTTCAAGTTTAGTTCTGCTTCTTTTTTTTGAACTTCATATGTCTTTGTGGTTTACTTTTTGGGTGTGAAGAGCTAGTTCGTCTAAGCTTCTGGTTCTCTCTTTTGATTTTATATTGTCATGGCCGGATTGATTTTGTCTTCAGGAGTACTGCGGTGGACCAATTCCAATGTGGATCAGAAGTTTTCAGACTTTCTTCTTAGGTCTGGAATCTTCTAAGAATGCTTTTGGCCTCAGGAACTTAGGTGGTGGACTGGCCCGAGGCCCTGGCCGTGGCTGCGCCATGCAGGGATGCCAAGGCAGATGGGGAGGGAAGAAGCCCCAAGATTTCCCAGGGAGTGGATTGAGTAGCTGGGTTGTACTGGATGCAAAGGAGCAGGGAGAGGAAAGGTAAGCCTCGGAGCCCCAGAAAGAAGCTGTCAGCCCCATAAAGAGGCTGGCAGGTGTTACAGGACCAGGGAATTAGAGGGAGGCAAGGGCGGGGCCAGGAACAGAAGGTGTGCCTCTGGTGCCCAAGAAAGGCACTGAGTTGGTCTGGGTGAGAAGGGTCAGGAAGCAGTATTGGTTCCCCAGGTGTCTGGGACCCCAAGACTAGGAATGGCGCAGGGGCCAAACTAGGATTATAGAATGGTGGTGGGGGCAGATGGAAGGGTTAATGTGGCTTAGGGAGTCCCGGCCCAGAGGGCTGCACTATAGACTTACCCCAAGAGGTCTGAGGATAGTAGTGCAGGCTAGGAGAGCAAGATATATAATTTATAAATTTTAGTATATGAGTGTATTGTCTACAAGCATATAAGTACACCCATGTCTTTCAGTGCACATAGATGTCAGAAGAAAGTCAGTAACTGGAACTGGAGTTATAGATGGTTGTTAGATACCATGTGGATCCTAGGAATCGGACCTGAGTCCTCTGCAAGAGCAGCCAATGCTCTTAACTGCTGAGCCATCTCTCCACCCCCTTGGATTTATGTTTATATTATTTTAAATTTTCTTATTGTCTGATAATTTCATACATGCATATAATGTGTTCATTTCCTTTCCTCCAATTCCTCACCTATGACACCATCGCTTTTTCTTCTCATCTTCAAGTTCTTTATTTAAATGCACCTACTCTACTTAGTGCTGTCTGAATGTGCATGGAAGTAGGACTACTTTTGGGAACATGGATAACCTCTCAGATGCCCAGTGTTTGACGAAAATGGGATCTCTATCGCCTGGAAGTCATCAGTTGCCAACAGCTCCTCAGCTAGGGGTAGGACTTCTTGAAAAACTTCCTGTCCTTACTTGGATTGTGTCTAGTGTGATCTTGGGAAAGTCTTTTGTATTCACTCGCAGTTGTTATGAGCTCATTTGTGAAATGTTCCTGCTATGTTATGTTCCACAAATAGTTGGACTGTAGACTTGCACTAACTCTGGTACTTTCTATCTTTCTGTTCCCTTTTCTAGGAAGATCCCTGAGCACTGGAGTGAAAGAGTATGATGCAGATGGTCTGTTTAGAGTTGTGTTTAGTTTATAGTGAGAAAAAAAAAAACAGAGGAAATGAAGCAAACATTGGAGATAAATTATATGTGTTGCAAGAAAGAGATGTAGAAGAGAGAACACAATGAAAAGAGTTAAAGACCCAGGTGTGGTGGGACACTCCTTTATTACCAGCACTTGGGAGGCAGAGGCAGGAAGTTCTCTGCAATCCAGGGTACCTGGTCTACATAGCAAGTTCCAGGCCAGCTGGGCTTATAGAGAGACCCTGTCTCCAAAAACGATAATCAAGCAAACAAACAAATATAAAGAGGTACAGAAAATGCTTCAACAAGAATAAAGTCTAGTTGAGCAATATAAATATAAGAACAAACAATTATGCAAGAGTAAATTATCAAAGAAAACTATGAAATGTAATAGAAAATCTGATGTCAGTTAACGTCTTTTCTTTGTTTGCAGCATCAGTTAATGCTTCCCCACCCCCTGAGTTGTCTAATGGATTTTACTCTGCCTGTGCAAAAGCCACCTGCCTGTGTCTCCAGTTCAAATATGTATCAACAATTTTGTTGGTATGCAGTATTCTAGTGGACTTCACTTTTCTTGTGAAGTTGGTTTTTCCAACATGTGCCAGCAATGTTAAGCCCTTTTAGCAAGCTCCCAACACTTTGTATGGAGTGTCACTCCACAGTAATTCCCACCTATCCTGCTCATACCATAAGCATGTGCCTCATGGTCTTATTTTCCTCCTGTGCATTTCAGTGTCTGAGGTTCTGATGTGGCCACACCCAAGTTTGTAATCACCTCTGCAACTGTATATTCTCATTTTGCCAGAGCAGAGTGCCGCCTGTGTCCATCGTGTTCTTTGTTTGAGTTTGAATTTTATAATGCTAAGTATCAGGTCAGCTTCTACAGAGTGTTCACATGGTCTTCTGGCTCTCCAGGTCTTCCATTCTTAGTGCGTGGAGAGGACACACTGAGTTTGAAGGCTTGGTTTATCATAATTCCCAGGAGTATGGTTGGATTAGAGTTTCTCTTGAGACGTCCTACAGCACATGGTCATACTTCCTCTAGTCTGGATTTGTCTTCAAGAAGCTTTTTTACGTTTTTGCTTCTGAAAATTTTCATTCTTTCATTCATTTATTAATCCAAATAGAAGATAATTCCCCATTGCTTTTGCTCAGTGGTCAACATTACAGGAGCTAAGGTAATTTCATATATATGTACATATATACATTCGCTATATTTACTGTCGTTCATTTTACCTTTTCATGGATTTGAGCTATTCTGAAGTCAAGGGTCAGTTGATTTATTTCAGATACATGGATACATAGGGAATGTTGACTGTCCCAGTTTGCGATCTTTTTATCAAGAAGAAGCAATTTTCTTCCTATCATTTATATTCCTTAGTTTTCCTGGAATATTGTACAAAACCAAGCTTAAGAAGTTAGAGAGAAAGTGAAGAGAGTTTAGATGTTCAGGTACTCAGTGAACAATTATCCTCAAATGTGTCTATAAATTCACTCATGTAGTATTGCATCAATAGCAGCAATAAAAGTATTTTGCAAGAAATGACAATATTCAGGAAAAGGACTATCATTCTTTTAGGAGCAAAATGAACTCAGCAAATGTTAGATAAAGGTTGGTTAAAAAGGCATCTTATGTAGATTCCACTCAGTGGTATATACATTCTGAAAGGGCCAAATTATTTTTCACATTTTTATATTCACTATCAAAAAACAGAAAGAAAAACTATTACAGAATTTCTGATGATCTTTTATGCAAAAACAGAAACAATGGTTTCTTTTGACTCTGCATTCCTCAATTGCCTAATCTCAAAACAAGTTTTATGCAAAGTTGGCAGGTTTTGAGGTGGTGTATTCCAGGCTACTACATCTTAGAAACTCTTAAATAATAGCTTAAATTTCCCTAGCTTTGGTTTTATTCTTTTTTTTTTTTTAATGTTGATTTAAGAATTTCATACAAGGAGCTGAAGAGATGGCTCAGCTGTTAAGAGCACTGGCTGCTCTTGCAGAGACCTGGGTTCAATTCCCAGCACCCACATGGTGGCTA
>NW_008352267.1:6293609-6307417 GCF_000622305.1 Nannospalax galili | reverse complement strand
TTTCACATTTTTATATTCACTATCAAAAAACAGAAAGAAAAACTATTACAGAATTTCTGATGATCTTTTATGCAAAAACAGAAACAATGGTTTCTTTTGACTCTGCATTCCTCAATTGCCTAATCTCAAAACAAGTTTTATGCAAAGTTGGCAGGTTTTGAGGTGGTGTATTCCAGGCTACTACATCTTAGAAACTCTTAAATAATAGCTTAAATTTCCCTAGCTTTGGTTTTATTCTTTTTTTTTTTTTAATGTTGATTTAAGAATTTCATACAAGGAGCTGAAGAGATGGCTCAGCTGTTAAGAGCACTGGCTGCTCTTGCAGAGACCTGGGTTCAATTCCCAGCACCCACATGGTGGCTAACAACAGTCTGTAATTCCAGTTCCAGGGTATCCAATGCCCTCTTCTGACCTCTGCGGACATTGAATGACACAGGTGAACCTATATGCATGCAGGTACATAAAATTAAAATAATAATAATAAATAATTTCACACAATGTATTTGATCATACACAGATTCCTCTGCCATCTCTACCTTCACCTTCCACCACCCCCAAATTTATGTCATCTATTAGTAAATGAAAAACCCCATCTATCATGCATAGCACATCTGAAATGGGTACCAGAAAAATCATACCACATTAGAATGTAGGTGATCTGCAATTCTTACACACAGTTGTGCCAAAGTAAGACCCTTTCTTTTGTATGTAGTTATGGGAAAGAATATGTTCAAGTTTTTTGAAATTGTGATTTCACAATTGTTTTGTGTTTCACTTACACACTGCTTAGGATATGAAAGTAGGGGTTTCTCTCTTCCTTGGTGACAAAAAATAGATTTCCTCATCAAAATCAGTTATTTGCTACTGGAGTATATGCAGGTAACACTTTGGCTATTTCAGGGCCTCACTGAGGACAATTATCCCACTGCGGTCCAAAATAATTTGCCCACAGGGTTTTACTGTGGGTGAAAACAGAAACCACTTCTTCACAGAAGGCACCAGGTAGCTCACAAGCCTCCAGCCCAAGATTCTCTCAGTGTTAGCATACAGTAAGAAATTACATTTGTCTATGAATATTCTAGTCATAGATTTTTCTTTTGAATCTATGAACTCTCCAGCCATGTAAATTTGGGTATGTCTACAATACAGTACATGAGTTCCCTCCTATTGAGAAAGCTCTATATCCAATTAGGTAGCTATTGCTTACCCAAAAATTAAAAGGTGGTACCCCTGTATTACAGCATTAGAGGTAGTTTACTGTGCTGGTCATTCTTGTGGTTATTAGATTTTTTTTTCAGTTACTTTGGATCATTCATTGGTTCCTTCTCAGGCTACTTACTCTGATACTACGAGAGTTAGTCTTCAGGTAGTCAGATTCCAAGATATCTTCAACATATAGTGTGGAAAAATTGTATCTCCACATGAAGAAGAATAAAATTAGCCCCTTATCTTCACCCTGCCCAAAACTCACCTCCAGATGGATCAAAACCTCAATGCAAACCATGAAACACAAAAACTGTCAGATAAAAACATAGACAGTGCCAATACAAGGTGTAGGTGCAGGAAAGTTCTTTCTAAATCGGATATCAGTTAGTCAGGAATTAAGTTCCACAGTTGACAAGTGGTGCTTTGTTTAGCTAAAATCCTCCTGTACAGGAAAGGAAACCATAAAATGAAAGAAAGGGTGAAAAATTATCCACAAAATGGGAGAATCTCCATTTCAAAATGGAAAATCTTTACCAGCTACACACCAGATAGAGGATTAACATTCTTTTATTTTTTTAAGCATTAAAATCATAAAATTTAAAAAATTTGAAGGGAAACCATATATATCATGGTAGTAATAAACAAGTATACATTACTTCCTGTGCTTGAGTGCAAGTTAAAAAGATAAAATTTTAAAATGCCAAACCTGTTTGTCCTACCCTCACAACTGAACACACAATATTGCTGTAGCCAAATGTATGTGGGCATTTTGTACTGACCAATGTTCTTCAATATCTGTTTCACTTTGGTACTATCATCTTTGAGATGGCATTATACTCTGTTGTTATGAGTCATATAAGACTCTTTTCCACTTCTGTTATTTTCAAAGAAAGAACCCTCAGTTTCCATGCCTTGCTCCTCAAGCTCCTTGACACTATCTGGAGACACTCACAGCACTCAGGAAAGGTCTTCTCATCAATTTCTTGGCTTATTATGTAGAAAATCATAATTGATACAGATGAAAATCACTTGGAAAATTTTCAAAGGGCTAAGTATTATGAGAAAGATATGGAAGTGTTATGTTCTTTTCATTTCACAAACTTCTCAGCATCCTCACCAGTTCAGCAGTTCATAAAATTCTGTAGGCCATAGCTGAAAAATGTTTGTGAAGAGGTCATAACACATGTAAATCAGATTTGCAATATCCAGCATCTTTACTTTCTAGAGTCACTTCCTCCATGTGAATTTACTATCATTTTGACAATACCTCTGAGATAAAAAACATATAAGGAAAAATACTACTTTTGAGCTTATTGTTTTAGAATGTTCAGTCTGTTAATTACTTGGTTGTTGCTGTGAGCCTGTGTCATCACAGTACATAATGTTAAGACACTGTGTCATGGGAAGATCGATCACCTCATGGTGTGTGGGAAGCAAAGAAAGAGGAAACACCTGAAATACAAAAAATCTGCTTCAAGGCACATCCTCATTGACCTAATTCCCCACTTGTCCCAAATCCTAAAGATTCCAACTTTTCCCAGACATAGCAATCACAGAGATTCAATGTAGCTGTCATCACACAATTCTTTGGACGACATTTATCCAAGACAAAAGATATATATTATATGATTTTTAGCGTGGATATTCTTTTTAAATATTTGTATTTATATGTTATTTGATCCTAGTCTTGATACTGGTATTTTATAACAATACAGGGCTTCAAGGCAGCATCCGAATGATATTTCCAGTGATCTCTTTGACTCGTGTAGATTGTTTAGAGAATATGACTGCTGAAATTCTGACTATAGAATGAAGGTTATGCCATTGAAGTAAAATAACATTTTTATAAAGAATTTACTTATTAATTCCTTGGGCTGTTAAGTTTCACAAATTTATTTTGTATACATAATGCTGTAACTATAGCATAATTATAAAATGATGTGACATTAAATCATAGGACCTAAAAATGTTATGAAACAATTTTTCTTAGTAGCTGGGGCATTGTTTTAGGCTGAAAGCACTTTCATTTCTCTTATGTTGGCCATAGACAAGAGTCTAAAGTGCAATTGATAGAAAAAGATTGAAGGTAAAAATCAATTAAAAGATGAGGAGGAATCTTGACAAAGTATGGCTCTATTCACACTGAAGATACTTTAGTTTTTACAAGAAGTCTTAAAAGGCTTATGTGTTAAAGACTTTGTTTTAAGCTGATGAGACCTTGGATCAGAATCACTCTGGTCTTTTAATAATTCATAGATGGATTTGGTTTAACAAGCTATGTCAGGTAATGGGGAGTTTAGGAGGTAGGACTAGTTAGAGGAAATCAGTCACAGGATGTGCTATGAATGGTGTGTTATGCTCACTTGCTGTCACTGCTTTCATTACATGAATTGAATGGTGTATCTCTGACCTCTTCTTCATTTGCTTTCTTTGCTTTATTGTCATTGGTTGAGAAGCTCCGTTTCCCTATATCCTCTCCTAAAGGCCCAGAAATAAGCAAGCCAAATGACAACAGATAGAAACTTCTGAATCTGTGAACCAAATCAAACCATTCCTCCTGTAAAATGATTTACATTGGCACTTTGTTACAGTAACAAAATATTCCCTCACACAGACTTTTGTGTGAGTATTTATACAAGGCTACAAAGAGCAGTTGATGTGACTCTGACCTGCTTTGTTCCTCTGTTTATGAGTTACATATCAGTTTGAGAAAAGAGTGTGAGCATTATTTTTATCTATCCTAATTAAGCTCTGGATACTTCCTTGTGAACTAAATTTGAAGGAATTTGGAAGACACCCCCCCCCCCATGGAGGAAGCTGTACTACAGAAGGACTTTCACATGTGCATGGATGTTGAATAGTGATAGAGCACTTAGGTTTTAGTATGCAAAGCATATTCACAAGCTTGACATGGAAAAAGACAAAATATTTCTATATTCAAGAAGATTGACATCCTGTACTCTTTCAAACACCATTTTAATCCCATTAAGACTCTTCGTGCCTATGGCTATTTCTCTCACTTATCTTTTAAAAATATTTTATTATTATTATTGTTAATTATTTTATGTGTATGAACATATTGTCTGCATGGATGTAAGTGTATCCATATTCTGAAATGCCCATAGAGGTCATAAGACAACATTGAATTCCCATGGAACTGGAGTTTTTGACAGTAGTTGGCTGCCATATGGGTGCAGGAATGAAACCAAGGTTCTCTGTAAGAGCATTCAATTCTCTCAATTGCTGAGTCATTTCTCCAGCCCCTCACTCATCTTTTTATTATATATTTTTTAACTTCCTTATACTCTGCTTCTAGAGTCATATTTTAAATACTTAGACTATTTTAGTTCATTTAGAATGCTCATTTGTATGAATTTTGTCTATTTGTCATAAATAGAATTTTCATTAAAGTATTAAAATTATTCATTGTTTAAATATCTTATGATGTCCTCTTTCCCACTCATAACACTTACCCTCCCTCTGCTCACCTCTCCCCTTCCAATTAGTCCCCATTGCCCCCCTAGAGAGTTTTATTTCCACTTTCATTTCATAGACAGATACATGATTCGATGCCCCTTTATAAACATGAAACCACAAAAGATAGAAAAACATGCAATTAACATTATTTAATATGATTATCTCCAGAGGGTCCTCTTTTGATGCTTACTTTAATACTACCACCTCTTGCCCTGATCCATGAGCTAACAATAATGATGAAGATTAACATTGGCCTTGCAATTGTGTATCAAATACTTTATCTGACTCATTAGATACTCTAAAATTAAATTCTGTAGAAAAAGAGCTCATGTGTATGAATTTTTATTTCAAACCAGTAGATACAACTAATGACCAAAAATAGTAAGTTACTTTTCCACATGTTTGACTTCAGTGTCCTTGATGTCAGAGTACATAGCTTTATAATAGCTTGGTTCCTTACTCATGCCTAACACAGCTGGAGTAGCTACATTTGAGTTGTGAAACATATCCTGACACTTCTAATTTCCGATAGCATATGGAACCTGCAAGAGCTTACAGCATATGTTGGATAAATGAAGAAAGAAAATGATATATTTTATTTATTACTCATGAACACCAAGAAACCATTCGTCTAGGGCATTATTTTTATAAGATAATCTATGAGATAAACTATTTAAATAAGTGCTTTTGTACAGTGCATTCCAAATAGTGAAATTGATCATGTAGCAGACAATTTCTCTTTTTCCAGTTTTTATCTCACTGCTTTTTTTGGGGGAATATATAGTCCTTAAAGAAACCGTGTGTTTAGTATTTAGTGTATTTAATATTTCAACTTTGAGTTATTTTTCACCCAGACAGAAATTTGGATATTGAGATTATGCAGCTAAATCCTATTAAGAAGTCAGAGAATCTAGTTAAATTTTCAGAATACTGATCTGAGACATTTGCAGTGAATTTCAAATAAGCAGAAAATTAGTTTTAGAAATTTCTATATTAGATATGATGGAAATACTCCACTCAAGAATAAAGCACTATGTAAATATTTGTTTTGCTCTATATGTAATCTTACTGTATATTTTAGAGTAAGTTGTGTATTACATTTATCTCTGAACTTTTAATATAATATTAAAACTGGGAAGTCTATTACCCAGATTTATTATTAGATAACTCTAGTACCCTCATTTATTTATTTTTGTATGGCTTTATGAATTTTGTGCATTTCCTCTAAAACACCTTAATCATCTTTATAGACACTCTTCATCTGAACTCTCCCATCCCCTTCCCTGGATTTCATGCATTCTGTCATTTGTGTTAAGGCCTATTGAGTCAAGTTAGTGTACCCAGATGTCCCTCAGTGAAAGTTCATCCACTGGTTTATAGTCAACCTATCTAGAATTACTGTCTTCCACACATCAGTAATCAGCTACCAATAGCTCTTCTAATCAGATTGAGGTCTACTGCCAATTTCACAATTCTACACTGGGTTTTTATGTGCTTGAGTTGGATGGGTCTCGTGCCCTGCTGATATCATAGCTCTAGATTCATATAAGCCAGCTCTCAGTGCCTTATAATACTTTGTTTCCATGTTGCCATGCACTTTCTCCCTTGGCTCTTACAATATTTCCTGCTCCCTCTTCTGTAATGGTCCCTAATCCCTATGTGGGTGAAATTTCATATAAGAGTCTTGTCCACGGCCCACACTTTGCAGATTCCTTTTCTCTATATTTTGGCTATTTGTGGGTTTGTGTGTGTGTGTGTGTTTGTGTGTGTGTGTGTGTGTGTGTGTTTGTGTGTGTGTTCATGGAATTCTGTTGCATAAGGGAGCTTCACTGATGAGAGTTGAGTGCATTAGTATTCTCTCTACATGTTGTTTCACTATGTTCCATAATCATGACTGTAAAGGTGTAGAGGTTCCATGTGGATGCAATCACTTAGAGTTGGACATTTCACAGACACTTATTCTCTGTGTGTGATCAGTTGTAGAGCTCTGTAACTCTTCATCTGTTTCAAAAGAAAGTTCTTTGAGTGATGAGTGGTATAATTGTCTGTAAATATGAGAATACATATTTAGTCTATGGATGTGAACAAATTTATGGTTTTCTCTAAGATCTATGGCCTATCCAGCCATGTGTATTTGGTTATGTTTATAGTACTACACATGAGTTCCCTCTCATTGACTGAGCTTTAAGTCCAACTAGACAGCTGTTGAATAGCCCCAAGATAAAAATACCATTACTTCCCTAATATAGTTTGCTGTGCTGGTAATTATTGTGGTAATTAGGCCTTAAAGCTCACATAGATCAATGATTTATGTTCTCCCTTAGAAGTTTGCATATTGGCCTCCAAATCTATGAGAGATAAACTTCAGACAGGTGACTTCCAGGTCAGTTCCAGCTCCATTGCTCCAAATCTGAGTTCAAAAGCATATCCTATCTTCAGCAATATGATCTTCAAGTTCTGGGAGGCAATCAAGGCCTGTGGAAATAGCCTTTGTAATTTTGGGAGTCTCTTATTGTACCCTAGCCAACAACTCAAGGGAATGGTTTCTCCTGTGTGGTACTGTTTCTTGTTATATAGCCTCAGCTATAGGCATGGACACATGTAAAGATATTGTATGTGTAATTTTTCAGTAGGCTTTTGCCTACTACATTTCTCTCTGTTTATTGTACACCAGCTAAGAATTAGTTATCTCTTCTCCCTACCCTCATTTTTATAGAAATGTTTGTTTTGTTTTTTGTTTTTGTTTTTCTGACTGGTGCTTTTAAAATTGTTTTTGACCTGCTGTTGATGTGTTGAGTGTTGATCTACGACAGGTGCCAACTATGTGCAGCTCTGTTTTGAATGAGATGTTGGTATAGCATCTCATTACCTCCCCTTTTGAATTGTTGATGGTCAAAACTCAGGTAAACTTACTAATGATGTGAATCCATTTAGTTTTCATGCATGTGTATGAAACAGAATACTAACGGGAAAAACCTAGACATGAGAAACTCTTCAAAAATTATTTTCAATTTCTAAGGTTAAATGTCAGCATTTTTTGAGGTATTGATGGGACTTTTCATAGAAATTTTACCTCCATTTACCCTTATGATGCATCCAATCTTAATATGTACAATTTGCATTGTGATATTCAAAGGCTTATGCTATCATTATCTCAACATACTTTCATCTAATCAAGTAGAAAGTTGATGTTTGCTTTCTGGAACTACTCAGCTTCACCCCAATCCTATCACATGCACTGACTCCTGCAGGACTAGGCAAGCACTCATTTAATTTACAGTTAAATAGACTTGTCTATTCTGAATGCTTCATACATATGGGATTTTATAATATATGATAATATATGATCTTTTATTACTATGTTCCTTTAAGTACCAAATATGTTCAATATTCTGCTTTTTTCTTGAACATTATAAACTTATTGATGATGTGAATCAGTAAGGAACTTATCTTTAACAAAGGTAACTACATTTTGTTTATTTATCCTTCATCTTATGAGTATTTCTGTAGTTTCACTTGGACTATAGATAAAAGCTATATTATTATTTTATATATAAATATTTGTGTGACCATAAATTTTAATATATCTTGGCTATTCATATAAAAGTAATTTTTTTTATTCATATGTTAACTCTATTTTTTCCTATGTTGAGGAACAGGAAATTAATTATTTGAAATTATGGAATTTTTTTCACTCCTACTAATAGTACATTGATGCTATCAGTTTTCCATACTCTCTTAATGTTTATTATGTTTATCTGTCTTTTATAAGTCCACCCTTGAGAATGAGAAGTATTATTTCATTACTTGATAAATAAAAATTATGAGTAACTTCTCAAGTACGTATTTGCTATTTCCACTTTTTTGGAAAATGTATATTTTAAATCTTTTATTCATTTCAAGTTATAGTCTCATCTTTTAATGGTGAAATTGTGAGACTTTACATGGATCATTTGAGAAATTAATTAGAATCTCTCTTCTTTCTTTAGAGCTCTAACAACACACAACTACATATTTGAAAATTGTATATCCATTTTTTAGTGCCCATTTATATCAAAATAAATATCTTTGTGCTGGATAGCCTTAGTGTCAACTTGACACACCTGGGTTAAGGGAGCCTCAATTTAGGAATTGCCTCCATTCAACTGGCCTGTGGCCATGTCTGTGGGGCATCTTCTTGATTGTTGTGTGATGTCGGAGGGCCCAGCCCACTGTGGGCAGTGAAACCCCTGGGCAGGTGGATCTGTGTTGCATAAGAAAGCAGGCTGAGTAAGGGCCAGGGGAGCAAACCAATAAGCAGAATTCCTACATGGACTGTGCTCCAGCTCCTGCCTCAAGGTTCCTGCCCTGACCTCCTATTTTGGGCTCCCAGATGAACTGTGATCTGGGAGATGTAAGCCTAATAAACCCTTTCCTCCTCAAGTTGGTATTCGTCAGAGTATTTTGTCACAGCAATGGAGAAACAAATTAGGACAGAAATTGGTACCAGAGAGTGGGGTATTGCTGTGAAAGACCTGACCTTGGTGTTTTTAGAAGGAACATTGAAGCATTCAGAACTTTGGGCTGGAAAAGCCATTCAATGCTTAGAGTTTGTTGCTGTACAGCTTGGAGCAGTTTATGCTGAAAGAGTTGTGAACAATGGAAGCCTGGCTTGTGAAGCTTTAAAGGGAAGCAGAGCCTATCAGAGCTGTTTGTGTGATGTTCTGAATTGAAAATCTGTGGATGCTGGTGGCTGGGGCTGAAGAATCAGCTGTGATTGAGAAGAGACCAGAACCTGAAGTAAAACCTTTGCTTTACTGGGACAATTGATGCAGGTTAACTGGGGCTAAAAATCAGCTGTAAATAACAAGAGACCACCATCAATGTGGTGAAATCTTCTGGGAGGTATTTCCACAGGGTCAGCTCACAGAGGGGAACTGAACCTCCATCTCTAGCTGGAAGCAGGACTTGGTAATGTGTGAGAGTCTCCTGCATGGTTCTTGTTGAAAGTGTGAAGGGGTCACAGAGAGCAGCTGAGGCTTGGAACTCTGAGAGGCCAGGAAAGGTCATAGGTGAAAGTGCAGCTTCAGTTGCAGTGAAGATCCCAGGATTGAAATAGTCATGGAGAGAATCTGAATCTTTGGACCCTAAGAGGCAAGAAGAGGCCACTGGTGAAGGTGTAGCCTCAGTTTCAGTGGAGACCCCAGTCTTTTGGAGATGCTAGGACTGTGGGATGACCACAAAGAACAGCAGTAGGTGTGGAATGGAGCTGGCTTGGGTCTGAGAAATGAGATATGTGTGCTGTGGATGGCAGAGTCAGAGAATGGAGCTGCCAGAACCTTTTGGCACCCAGAAGATCGTGAGTGAATCCCAGATGTCCAGCTTTGAGCTACTTTGCTGGATTTAGGTTTTGCCTAGGAGTGCCCAATTCTTCCCTTTGGAATTAGACAGTACTTGTTTTGGATTTTGTGGAAGCCCACCCACAGTTAAGAGACTTTTAAAAGAGACTATGGGCCTTTATGTGGTTTGATTTTTTAAGGAATGTGGAGCTTTTAAGGATGTACTGTTTTATGTGATATCAACATCATATCTTAGGGACAAGAATTGGAAATGTTATGGTTTAATAGTAATGAGTTTGTGTGTCAAGTTGACAGTAGGTCAATTGTGCTGGATAGTTTTAGTGTCAACTTGACACTCCTGGGTTGAGGAAGCCTCAATTGGGGAATTGCCTCCGTTGAACTGGCCTGTGGCCTTGTATGATGGGCATCTTCTTGATTGTTGTGTGATTTGGAAGGGCTCACCCCACTGTAGGCAGTGCCACGCCTGGGCAGGTGGGCCTGTGCCACATGAGAAAGAAGGCTTGGAAGGGGCCAGGGGAACAAGCCAATAAACAGAATTGCTCCATGGCCAGTGCTCCAGTTCCTGCCACCTGATTCCTCCCCTGAGTTCCTACTTTGGGCTCTCAGTTTAACTGTGACCTTGGAGATGAAAGCCTAATAAAACCTTTCCTCACCAAGATAGTACTGGTCAAAGTACTTGTCACAAAAATGGAGAAACAAACTAGGACAATCTTCTTTTGTACAATGGCTCCACTAGTTTACTGCTATTTCCTTCTATATTCATAAGTTTTCAAACAGGAATTCAAGGACCTGATGTTTTTATACAAATCTGTGCTTATCTAGTAACTAGATCCTTGCTCTTTTGTTATAAGAATTGAGGAAGGAGTGAGATCTAAAAAAATTATATCTCAAAGAACGTATGATTCCCAAAGAAAAACTAAGTTGATACATGCTGCTGGGAAAGGGAGAGTGAGTTTTCCGTACTGACCAGATTCCAAGGGATAGATCAACATCCAAAAACATTTGGCAAACAGAGATTAGAGTCCATAGACCTTAAAAATGAATAATAAAAACAAAGGACATCAAGTAGGGGGTTTTTAGTTAGATGGGGTAGAGTGGGGATGGGTTCTGAATATGATCAAAATACATTTCATGAAATTCTGCAATCAATCAAAATATTATTAAAATCTAATTGTGAAAACAAAGTGTACTACCTAGGGCAAGACTCATCTAAGGAAGTAAAATTTACTATGAAAGACTATAAGCTGTTTAAAAAGGTCCCAGCACATTAACTAAGAGATAATTAAGAATTCCAATACCTTAATTATCCCTATAGGCAATGGAATTCAGAATAAGTTCAATCTCCTTGTCACCCTGAATTTCCCAGGTTCTCAGCAACTATCCCTTAGCTCTGGAAGCTCCAATACAAATAAGTTTCATTTAGGTTAAAATTCGCTTTTCAATCTCTTTCTCTTTCCTTACCAGAAAAATTATATAACAATATAATGAATCTACTGACATGATCCTGTCTAGTTAATGTGCAACTCCTCATCAATATGGTTAAGAACACCTTAACATTACTTTTCCTCATTTAATTCTCCTCTTTCATATAAATCCAAGTCTACTTGAATATACTGTTCTGGCTGTTTATTTGTTCAACTCATGTCACATATTCTGTTGTAGAAAATCAGCATGTGTGTCCAAAGGTGGTACTATGAATTTATTTGCAACATCAAAATGATAAAGAGTAATACATACTGATTTCTTTCATACAAATTTCTTTCCATATTTAACTCTAGATTTCTCCACACATCTTTTGTTTCTTGATTGAAAGTATCATATTTATCAAACTTGGAGGATGTTATTTCTGGTGAATAATATAAATAGATATTTGAAATAAAAATTTAAATGACATGCTTTCAAAACTTTATAGCAGCACATTCATCTTGTTCAATGCATGAAAAATCATGAAAAATGTGTGCCATATAAAGTAAATTGGCAGACTAGCTTCCACAGTTAAGACAATTAGCTAAATTAGACTTATTTCTGTCAGCAAATATATTACATAATTTTTCAATTTGAATAGACATTTCAATAAGGGCTTAAATGACAAACACAGTACTTTTGATTTCTGACTCTATTATAACCATCTGTGCTGGATAGCTTTAGTGTCAACTTGACACACTTGGGTTGAGGGAGCCTCAATTGGGAAATTGCTTCTATTGGACTGGCCTGTGGCCATGTCTGAGGGGCATCTTCTTGATGAGTGATGTGGGAGGGCCCAGCCCACTGTGGGTGGTGCCACCCCTGGGCAGGTGGGCCTGTGTGGCATAAGAAAGCAGGATGAGCAGGGGCCAGGGGAGCAAGCCTGTAAGCAGCGTTCCTCCATGGCCTGTGCTCCAGCTCTTGCCTCCAAGTTCCTGCTCTGAGTTCCTACCTTGGGCTCCTTGATGAACTGCGTGTGACCTGGGAGATGTAAGACAAATAAACCCTTTCCTCCCCAAGCTGGTACTGGTCAGAGTGTTTTGTCACAGCAATGAAGAACAAACTAAGACACCATCTAACAGCTAAGACATGGAGACTTGCTATGACTTTTCCATATTTACGAAATCAAGTCTTGTCTTCTTTGACATGCTTTTATTTAACTCTAAACAGAATCTTCTTTAGAAGCAAATTATTTCTTTGTTATTCTAAATGTTTCCAGAACTGTATTCTGTTTAGATTTTTAATGCATATACTTTTGTTGATTTAGAGAAAAGTGGTGATGAAAGCAAAGTTTTTAAATAATAATGACAAGATGCTCCCGCCCTCAGGCCTCTCTGGGGGTAAGTCTACCATGCAGCCCTCTGCGCTTTGACTCCGCCAGCAACGCTCATCCTTCAATCCCCCCCGCTGTTCTCTACTCCTAGCTTGGGACCTATGCCATTCCTAGTCTTGGGGCCCCAGACACCTGGGGAGCCACTGCTGATTCCTGATCCTGTTCACCCCCACCGGCTTGGTGCCTTCCTTGGGCCCCAGAAGCACTGCCTCTAGACCTGGCCCTGCCCCCACCTCTCTCTGCTTCCTGATCCTGAAACACCCGCCAGCATCTTTCTGGGGCTGACAGCCTCTTTCTGGGGCTCTGAGGCTTACCTTGCCTCTCCCTCATCCTTTGCATCCAGTACAACCCAGCTACTCAATCTACTTCCTGGGAAATCTTGGGGCTTATTCCCACCCCATCAGCATTTGCATCCCTGCATGGCACGGCCACGGCCAGGGTCTCAGGTCAGTCCAACACCCAAGTTCCTGAGGCCAAAAGCATTCTTAGAAGATTCCAGACCCAAGGAGAAAGTCTGAAAACTTCTGACCCACAATGGAAGTGGGCCACCATGAAACTCCTGAAGAAAAAAATCAGTCCAGCCACATCAATGTAAAATCAAAAGACAGAACCAGAAGCTTAGACAAACCAGCTCTTCATACCCAAAAAGTAAACCACAAAGACACATAAAGTTCAAAAAAAGAAGCAGAACTAAACTTGAAGGCCCGAGTATCACACAAGAGTCAGAAACTACAAAAGAAATTCACATGTCAAAATCACAGAGAAAAAATAATAACATGAAAAACCAAAATAACATATCCCCACCAAATACCAGTAATCCTCTAGAGGAGCACAATGAGAATCCCCTAGAGACAATGCAGGACATGGAACTCAAAAGAACAATGATGAATATCATAAAAGAATGCAGTGAATTTAAAGGACACACAAACAAGGTAATCATAGATCTGAAGGAAGATAGGGATAAACTTCTGAATGAATTCAGAAAAGAG
>NW_008352267.1:6292167-6292965 GCF_000622305.1 Nannospalax galili | reverse complement strand
AATCATCACTGGCCTCAAGACCTCAATCAAAAGAAGCAGGCTATTTGAATGGATTAAGAAACAAAACCCATCTTTTTGTTGTCTACAAGAAACTCATCTCACTTTCAAGGACAGACAATATCTCAAAGTGAAAGGATGGAAAAAAAACATACCAAGCAAATGGCACCAAGAAAAAAACAGGTGTAGCAATCCTAATATCTGACAAAATAGACTTTAAACTGAAACTAACCAGAAGAGACAAAGAGGGCTATTTCATTCTGATCAAAGGAACAATCAATCAAGAAGATATTACAATCATGAACATTTATTCACGAAACTCTCGTGCCCCCAACTTCGTAAAAGAAAATACTACAGGACTTTAAGACCCAAATTAACCCCAACTCATTAATAGTAGGGGTCTTCAATACCCCACTATCTCCATTAGACAGGTCAACAGGCCAGAGACTTAACAGAGAGACATCTGAATTAAACAAAACCGTATATCAAATGGACTTAACAGATATCTACCGAGTATTCCATACTTTTATTTCTTTTTTAATTTCTCTTTTGACCCATTCATCATTACAGAAGAAACACCGGTTACTCCATGTGTTCATGTGTTGATTTTGGCTTAAATACAAAAAGATTGAAAGAATTCCATGTGTTCTATCAGACCACAATGCAGTAAAGCTTTCAGTCAACACCTGAAGAAGCCAAAATCACCATACGAACACACAGAGATTAAACAACACACTCCTGAATGATGAATGGGTCAAAAGAGAAATTAAGAAAGAAATAAAAGTATTCCTGGAATTAAAT
>NW_008352267.1:6291522-6291781 GCF_000622305.1 Nannospalax galili | reverse complement strand
AAAATACCTTGGAATAAACCTGACCAAAGACATTAAAGAGCTCTACAAGGAAAATTTTAACTCTTTAAAGAAAGAAATTGAGGAAGACATCTGAAGATGGAAGGACCTCCCATGCTCATGGATTGGAAGAATTAATATTGTGAAAATGACCATCCTACAAGAGTCATATATGGATTCAATGCAATCCCAATCAAAATCCCCATGACATTTATGACAAAATTAGAAAAATGTACCCTTAGATTCATATGGAAGCACAAAA
>NW_008352267.1:6260415-6289240 GCF_000622305.1 Nannospalax galili | reverse complement strand
CATACATATATATAACTAAAAGTTACTTGACAAACAGCAAAGCCAGTTAGGTGATACCTTCAGTCGAGTTGTTGGCCAGGATAGATAAAGGCTCTTCCAGACAGTAACCCAACATACTACTGGAAACATGAACAGCAGACCCCAATTCTATCCAAAGGAATACTGACAATGGATTGCCGTAGATGAGGATCAGCTGATCCTCCTGGAACAGGGACCTCTGGCTGACTAGATTTACCAGAAGGGCAGATAGGGGGCAATGAATGGGGGTGCTGACAGCACAGTGGACAGTGGCAGGGATAGCAGAGTATAGAGGCTCTAGTGGGAGAGGGAGGCTGTCTACCTGAGGAGTTTGTATTCATGCGCAGATGCCAAGGAGCTCAGAAGGTGGGCGACTGTGACCAGTGATAGTCATGTATATAGAGATTAGAAATGCATGTGAATACATCTCAATGTCAATAGCCTTGGAATGAATTTTTCTGTATGAAACTGTGTATTTTAACAACGAAGTGGAGATCTTTTTTAAACGTTAAAAGCTCATTTAATTTTATGTCTTATAGAGTTTATAATGAGTAAAAGATTATATAAGTGTAATAATTCATCTTTAAACCTAGAAATGTACAGCCAATTTTGAAAGAGATGTACCCTATCTCATAAAAATGTAATTGAATAGGTTAATGCTGTTGTAATGAAATGCTTCTTTTAATTAAAAAAAAATTAAAAATGAATTAAATTAAAAAAAAAGAATGACAAGACATAGTTCTTCAGGTATACTCCTTATAGAATAATGTCTATAAGAAACATAACATTATATAAACTGATTCCATTGAAATTTCTCAGCTATTTATAGTCCTAAAAATGCAGGCTTTGATCTCCATGCAGTTGCTTAGAAGATTGCAGCAGTCATACAATATCATTTTGCTCAAAAAAATTATAATCTGTCTCCAATGCTTATTTTGACACCATTACCTTCAAAATTCTAACCTCAATTTTGACTTCTTTACATGTCTTTTTTTAAATCAATTTTAATGTGGTATGTTGATTTCATACATAACAATGACTTCAGTTAACTACTGTTTTCCAAAGCTATAGAGAATTTTCTTAGAAGTTAAAAGAAAAACCCCAGGGATGAAATCTGTAAATTTCCGGAGGTGCAAGGAAAAGTCAAATGGATAAGAGAAGACAAAAAAAAACAAACAAAATACAACCTTTGCTTTAAGTTAGAATGGAGGTCATAAAGTGCAATGGCCATGAGCATGGCATAAGGCTTTAGAGAAAGAATAAGGGAGTCCAAAAACTTAGGTAAAGCATACTTCGAACAGAGATAGAATGAAATAAACAGTGACACTTATAAGTAACATGGCTATATTCTGAAAGAGATCTCTATGGGAGAGGACTCTGAGAAGGAACACTGTTGCAGACCTCTGATATACAAAGTAGAAGTCCCTTCACGACCGGACAGCTCATGAAGCTCGGGATCATGTGCTGAGGGCTCCTTTCATAGCAGGGTTTCTTCCTGGCATCTTTCCTGTCTCTCCTTTTGGACACTTATAAGTAACATGGCTATATTCTGAAAGAGATCTCTATGGGAGAGGACTCTGAGAAGGAACACTGTTGCAGACCTCTGATATACAAAGTAGAAGTCCCTTCACGACCGGACAGCTCATGAAGCTCGGGATCATGTGCTGAGGGCTCCTTTCATAGCAGGGTTTCTTCCTGGCATCTTTCCTGTCTCTCCTTTTGAAGTGTCCAGTGCCCGCCACGAATGCTCTAAACACCAACATGGCCTCTGGCTTTAGGAATACCATGCTTTCCTGTGATTTCCAGGCAGACAGCAGTCTGGCAGAAACCCACTTCCATATGTAAATAGAATGCCTCACAAAGCATCTAACAGCCAAAGCTTTTACCACTACCCCCATGGTATAAGTATCCTAGTTTTCTCTTAATAGACAGAGAGATGGGTTGCAGAGCTGCTGAATTACTGAGAGCAGAGACACTTAATAAAGCTGTAACACAGACTAAGCCAAGTCTTGAGTTCTGTGCCTTACTACCGGCGACTTAGCCTCTCCTGGGCGTGCACTCCCTCGTGACATGACCGACTTGCGGACATTCTAGCTTTCGCTGTCCTCGTACTCTTCCCGTGGAATTCAGTGGCCAGTGGACCTCGCATCCTGAGGAAAAGTACATGGGTGGAAAAGGGACAGGATTTCGGCTGGACAATGCTCCAGTAGCAGAGAGGCTGTCAGCACCGGAGCAGCGGACAGCACCCTATCTGCTGCAGCTCCCAGAGATGCCTGTGGCCAGAGCCGTGCCATGACTCGCAAGGTGTGGTGGGGACCCCGAGATCCAGGGGCCCAGAGCGACCCCGAGATACCCGCGCAATCATGCCTGAGGCCCATAGAGACATGGAAAAGCCCGCAGGACCAGACCTGCCTTCCTCCAGACGCACGGCGGGGGAGTGCCATTCCGTGAGTGCGCCCAGAGAGAGCACATGCGTGCCATAGAACACTAAATTATCTGTTAGAAGGATAACTCTTCCACCTATTTTTTAGTGTAGAATTTGTTGAACCTGAGGGGTGGTCCCTTTCCCAAGTGATTGACCTGCCTAACTGGAATGCTAGGTCTCCCACAATGTCAGAGATTCTATTCCTTTGGACAGGAATTTTCCTTTGATATGCCTTTTTTGTATCTCTAATACCTCACATGCCCTCTAAAGAGAAACCTACAATCATTTAGGAGATGGGATGAAACTGAAGACTAGAACTAGCCCATTTTAATAAAAATTTAGAGATCCAGTTCCAAAGCTGTTCATCAGAAGGCTTTAATGTCTAGAATTCTAGTTCCTACCTTTACATAGATCCTCCAAAGATCTCCCCTCTAGCATTCCTCACCATAGAACCAAGAAGATTTCTGAATTGCTACTTTGGGGATCCCAGTTGTGAGCTGCCTGTCTAGTTTCTACTTTCTGTTCTCACCCTACTTATAACTGCAATTGAAGGCTATTATTCAATATCAAATGATGAGTTTCATAATACTTTATTAAAGTTAACAGTATTAAAGTTAACAGTATTTGAGGGCAAATAAAATTCATAGGCCAAAGTTAAGATTTCATTGTCTTATTGAATTAAATGGAGAGATTAATGTGGTGATTTGAATGAAAATGTCTCCTGTAACCTCCAAGGATTCAGACATTTTGTCTGCAGTTAGTGGTTCTGCTTTGGGAAGTCTTGTAATGTGTGACCATGCTGGAGCAAGCACAATACTAGGGGAGGGCTTAGAGAGTTCTAAAGTCATAGGGAATATCCCTCTGTTCTGCTTTCTGTGCCTGCTTGAAAATGTGAGCCTCACCTTTCTCCTTCTGCTCCAGCCGCCTCCTGCCACCATGCCTCCCAGCCATGATGGGTTTTAATTCCCCTGGGACTTTAAGCTCAGATAAACTCTTCCTTTTATAAGTTCCCTTGGTCATGGAGTTTTATCACAACAATAGAAGCAACTAATATATAGAAATTTGTACTATATAGTGGGCTATTGCTATGAAAGACACAGACATGACTCAGTTGTTTGGGGGGAAATTGTGGAAGTGTTTGGAACTTTGGGATGGAATAGCCTTTGAATGCTATTGTGGATCTTGGAACAGTTCTGTTGAAAGATGTGTATCTGACAGAGGTCTGGCTTGTGAAGCTCAATGGAAAGTGGAGACTATCAGGGCTGGAGAGATGGCTCAACAGTCAAGAATACTGACTGTTCTCACAGAAGACCCGGGTTCAAATACCAGAGCCCAAATGGCAGCTAACAACTATCAGTAACTCCAGTTCCAGCATATCCGATGGCCTCTTCTGTTTTCCACGGGCATTGCACAACACAGGTGCACTTACCTATATGCAGGCAATACATGCATACACATAAAATATAAATGATAAATAAAATATTTTTAAAAAGAAAGTGGAGACTATCAGGGCTGTGTATGTGATATTTTGAACTCAGAATCTGAGGTTTCTGGTCAAATCAGTGGAATAATGAACTGTGATTAAGAAGAAACCAGAACCACTGAAGTGAAAACTTTGCTTTACTGGGACAACTTATGCTGGTTAGATGATGAATCAGTTGTGGGTAACATGAGACCAGCAACATTGTGGTAAAATCTCCTGGGAAATACTTCCTAAGGGTCAACACATAGAAGTTGTGGTCCAGAAGGGGAGAGCCTCTATCTCAAACTGGAAGCCGGACTTGGTAAAGTGTAAGAGTCTCCTGCATGGTTCGGGTGCTGAAAGCACTGAGGAGTCACAGAGTAGAGCTGAGGCTTAGTGCTTTGAGAGGCCAGAAGAACCAATTAATGAAAGTGCACCTGCAGTTTCAGTGGAGACCCTGGCTTTTTTGGAAAAGCCAGGACCATGTGACTGCCCTCAAGGGTAGCAGTATGTGTCTACTGGAGCAGGCCAGGTCCTGTTGGATGAGCTGTATGTGCTGTCGATGGCAGAGCTGCCTAAACCCTTTGGAGTCTAGAATATCAGGAGTGAATTCCAGATGTCCAGCCTTGAGCTGCTTTGGTACAGTTAAGTTTTGCTGAAGTATGCCCAGTTCCTCCATTTTGAAATAAGACAGTATTTAATTTGTTTTGGATTTTACAGGAACCAATAGTTAAAAGATCTTGAACTTTTAAAGTGTTTTGGTTTTTCTAAGGACTGGAGAAATTTTAAATTTGTAAGGTTCTATGTTATGATATTAATATTAATAATATACCACAAGGATAAAAATTGGAAAGCTTAGCCAAGCATGGTGGCATATGCCTTTAGTCCTAGAACTGGGGAGGCAGAGGCAGGTGGATCTCTGTGAGTTTGAGGCTAGCCTGGTCTACATGGCAAGTTCCAGGCCAGCTGGGGTTATAGGCAGGCACTGTCTCAAAAAGTCAAAACAAAAAAAAAAAGAAAGAATTAGATAGCTTGTGATTTAATAGTGATGTGTTTGTATGTCAAGTTGACAGGGGTCAATTATGTTGGATAGTTGTCAACTTGACACATTTGAGTAGAGGGGCCCTCAATAGGAGAATTTCCTCCATTGGACTGGCCTGTGGCCATATCTGTGAGTCATTTTCTTGACTGTTGAGGAGGGCCCAGTCCACTGTGGATGATGCACCCCCTGGGAAGGTGGTTCTGTATTGAACAAGGAAACAGGTTGAACATAGGTCAAGGGAGCAAGCTAGTAAGCAGCATTCCTCCATGGCCTGCACTTCAGCTTTTGCTTCCAGGTTCCTTCCCTAAGTTTCTACTTTGGAATCCCTCTGTGATGAACTGTAACCTAGGAGATGTAAGGCAAATAAACTGTTTCCTCCCCATGTTGATATTGGTCTGAGAGTTTTGTCATAGTGATTGAAGGCAAACTACAACAAAAATAAGGCAAACTAGAATAATTAGGAAAATTCAATAATACATGAATGCAAATTATTCAATGGGGCTTATTAAATAAATAAATTTTGAGAAAATTTTATAGAAATAAATTTAAATATTCTAATGATAAATTATAGTCATATTCATGATGAGGCAAAAATGTAAAGAAAATTATGATTGGAAAGATCTTATTTAACTCAAAGAAAATATTTTAAATTTCATTATGTGTGTTGAGCAGAATTTCATTGCTTTCATTTAAGTATTTCAACTGGTAATAAGCTATAATATCACTACAACAGAATATTATAGAAAACATACACAAGTGGCTTACAAAGTGATACTCCTGTCATGTAAAATATGAGCTATACTCTGCTTCAAGTTGTCATCTGGAGTCCAGTTCCATAGTGGAGTGATTTAAAATTTCTGTGGAGTGTTTTTCACTCACATAATCTAAGCTCTCACCATCTGGAGCATATGGCAGTCATTGTAACTGTGAAAATGGAAAATAAAATCCATAGAACTTCCTTCTAAAGAGAAAGGAAATTGGACACATTACTTTCCACTTACATTCTTTTGTCAAAACTGAGTCACACCTAGCTATAAAAGATAATGATATGTTGAGTATTTAATCTGTTTTCTGAATAGGCATGTGTAGTATTAGAGTCAGTATTATGGGAAAATCAAACATTTAGGTACCACTAATATATTCTATAATTTAGAAATAATGAAGTCAACTCAAGCTGAATACTGGATAGGAAAAAAATTTGTGCATTGAATATTCATAAAAATGAGATAAGAAATCTGATCAGAACACATATACAAGGTCTTGAATGTACTTCAGAAAAAAGTTCTTTTAGTTTGGCAGATAAATGCTTTGGACATGAAATGTAGCATGTCTAAACCTGAAATTACTGTACCATTATTTGCCTCTCATTTGATAGATTATTGTAATATATTTTAAAATTATTGTGAAGTGTTGTACAATTTTCTTTAGCCTCAGCCCCACCTACAGTTTTGTTTCCTGAGGTCCTGAAAGAGAAATGTTCAAGAAATGATCCTGTAGTAAATGAAGCAGTCAATAGCTCCGTTATGGAAACAAGGCAGCAAGAATGGACTCCTTTAAAAATATTTTTCTTTGGTCTTGAGAATTTTATACATACTTCATATAAAATGTGATCATATCAGATCCCATTTCCCCTATCCACCCCCCCTCATATGTCTTCCTCCCAAATACAGACATTTTTTTTTTTTTTGATAACCTGCTAAGCCAATTTAGTGCTGCCAATATGTGCATGGGTGTGGAGCCATCCATGACATCTTTGGAAACATACCAGTGGCCACAGCCTCAAAAATAATGATAACCAAGCACTAATATCCCCATTTTGGCAGGAATGGGGCTTACATATTCTCCTCTCCTAGTGATCTCTGTTTTGCTTCCCCCTTGCTGAGCACCTCCAGAAAATAGTGTTCTTCTCAGAATCACATTTTACCCTGATTTCAATCTAAGTAGATGTATAAGGAAAAGCTATTTACAATGAGTTAAGTACCCTAAGTTTGAAACCTTGCTATGGGAAAAGATAACAGAATTCTGCATAGACTCTACTGATAAGGAAGTGCCCCAAGGGAACTTAACTTCTCCTAGCTCATGGGTCACTAATATATGTTGGTTGTAATGTCTTGTTTGGGACATTGAGCTAGTCTAGCTGGAGACAGTACTATATCTAATGCTTTTTATATTCTGTTCTGCATAATGTGTAGTTCTGTCCATTTGAAGCTATCTCATTGTATAATAGTATATATGACTCAAGTAATTTAAAACAAATAGATTGTGGTCTCTGATGGAAAATGGTCAATGTTTTTTTTATTATTAAATACAGTTTATTACTTTCAGTATTTCATGTATATTGAGATTTATTTGTGATCAAACAAATTGCTGCATTCTTAAAGTTTGCATTTTGTGAAGGAAGTGCTTAAGGCTAACCAAATATATCTTATATTAATAAATTTGTTAATCTGAAAGATAAACTCATTATCTAGTTAAAGTAATTGTTAATGTAAATGCACAAAAGAAACTTTAGGAAAGGTTAATAAATTCCTTTAGAGGAGCTTGTGAGAATAAAACTTATAGAATGTTTATTGTTATGCACATGGATTCATGTAGAGATGCTGTACATATAAGTTGTCAGTAGTTTGTTGGACTAATATGGTTCTTTCTGTTTTTTTAAGACTAGCCTTCACATTATTTCTCTCTCCTCTCTCACTCTCTAACACACCATGGTTTCCCCATTTAAAGTGTCCCCATTTTCCCCATTTCCCCCTTGATAGTACGTCTCCTATGGTCCCATCTCTCTTGAGCTCCTCCTTGTATAATGCTCCCTCCACCCTCACATTTAATAGTCCCATTTTCCCATGTGCATAGTTAAAGGCTACATAACAAGAAACAGTGCCAGATAGGAGAAACCTTCCTTTGAGTTGTTGGACTGGGTGGTGCAAGAGACTCCCAAAATTATTCAGGCTATTGCCACAGCACTTGATGGCCTCCCAGAACCTGAAGGTATGACCCTACTGCAAAAGACAGAACATATTTCAAACAGAAGATTTGGAGCAGTAGCGCTCTAACTGACTTGATAGCACTTCCCCTGAAGGCTAGATTTCACAGCTTTGGAAAGTACTATGAAGGTGCCAAGGGAAAACATCAGTGGAGATCCAACACCAGCTTCAAGACTAAATGACCACATCAATAGACAGCACAGTGTATGTTACTGGTGCAGTAGTGGCATTTTATCTTGGGGGCAATTGACAGCTACCTAATTTAACTAAAAGCCCAATGAAAGGGAGGAAACACAAGCGTGGTACTGTAAACATAACCTAGTACTCATGGCTGGAGTTGTCATAGATCTTAGAGAAAACCCCCCAACTGTCACATCGCTAAACTAATGTGGTTTCTCACTATGTGCAAAATATGTATCCTTATATTTACAGAAAAATATCCCAGTCATCACTCATCAAAGAAGCTCATTTTTCACCAGTCAGAGACTATTATTAAGTACCACAACTGGTCACACACAGACATTGTCTATGAATTGCCCAGGCCTAAGGGACACATCTACAATGAAACCTCGACACTTAAGGGTTATGGAACATCGAACAAGGATAAAGAAAAGGACACTAACGATTCTCTCAGTTCTCAGCAATGAAACTCCCTCATGCAGAGGAGGGCCAGGAACACAAAAGGTGATAAATGGTCAAAGTGTAGAGATCAAGAATTTGCTGAATAATGGTCCTTGGGCAGAACCCTTATTAAACTTCACCCACCCAAGCTTAGGGACCATCTCAGAAGACGGGGCAGAAAGATTGTAAGAGCCAGGGAGGCGGTGCATGACCATATAGAAACAGAATCCTACAAGCTCCTGGGTACCTGCTCATATGATTATATATCAATGGTGTCAGCATACATAAGTCCCATGCAAATGCAAGCAGACAATAACCCAGCATAGAACTGGAAAAATGAACAGAAGACCCCAATCTTATCTGAAGGAATATTGGCAACTGCTTGCTACTAGATGAAGAAGAGCGGATCTTCCCAAAACAAGGGACTCTAGATAAGACTGAGTAGACCAAGTGTAAGGACTTGCACTGGGGAACAGCTGGGGACAATGACAACATGGTGGACCTTAACAGGGATCACATAGTATATGGACTCCAGTGAGGGTGGGGCATGGGAGGGTCCCAGTGGGGACGGGGGTATAAAATGATAAAGATTGCTTGAGATGTTCTGTATAATATACAAAAAAAATCAATAAAATTAAAAAATATATTTAAAAAGTTTTTTGTATTTATTTATTTATGTGTGACTGTGAGGTTGTGTATGATTATGTTAGTGTGTGTGTTCATGCATCTGCCGAAGCATATTTATGGAGGTCAGAGGACAACTTGTGGGGAATCTTTTCTCCTCTTCCACCACTTGGGTTCCAAAAACTGAACTCGGGTCACCAGGCTTGACATCAGGTGTCTTTTCCCATTGAGCCTTCTCACCAGCACACCTGACAACAACTTTTGAAAATTCAGTTATTTTTATTTTATGTGCATGAGTATTTTGCCTTCAACCATGTATCTGTACCATCTGCATGCAATGCCCAGAGAGGTCAGAATATGGGACAAAACCTGGAATTACTAATGTTTGTGAACTGCCATGTACATAATGGGAACAGTAACCAGAGCCACTTTCTGTAAGAGCAGAAAGTGCTCTTAATGGATTAGCTATTTCTCTATCCCCCTAGGAATGTTTTTTAGGCCTAAAATTGAAAAAGCACAGGATGGAAAAAGTTGTTTAAAAGATATTGAGAAGAATAGACTTGAAAAAATTGAACAGCATGTCAAATTTTTAATTTTTTTTTAAATTTAATAACCACGTGATTAGAAGAAGCATTTCAGTACATCTTTAACATATTCAGTAACACATTCCAGAGCAAGGATACATCTCTTTCAAAGGTGGCTATAAATTTTAGGTTCACAGTTGAATTAATACAGTCATACAATATTGAACTGTATAACCCCTGTAAGACATAAAATTGAAGATCTCCATTTCATTTTAAGATATGCTGTTTCCTACATTTTTAATGATACTAACACTTACATGTTTGCACATGTGTCTTTAATCTCTATGTATCTGATTATTCCTAGTCACAGTAGGTTACATTCTGATCCTTAGTACCTGAGTTTGGATATAAAGTCATCAGGAAGATTTCACTGATAATGTTTATCATCTCTACTATTTAATATGAAGTAAAATTTAAAAAAAAATAATAACTACATGATTAGAAGAAGCATTTCATTACAGCTTTAACACATTCAGTAACACACTCCAGGGCAAAAGGAAATCTCTTTCACAAGTGGCTGAAAGTTTCTAGGTTCACAGTTGAATTAATACAGTTATACAATATTGAACTCAGTATAAGCCCTATAAGATATAAAATTGAATGAGATTTTAACTTTTAAAAAAGATCTTCATTTCATTTTAGAACATATTGTTCCTTGCAGAAAGACTCATTGTTTTAGCTACTAACACTGAGATGTTGGCGCATGCATCTCTACTCTGTATGTATCTGATTATTACTAGTCATAATCGGTTGCACTTGGATCCTTGGTGCCTGTGTATGTCTATACAGTCATCAGGTATATTTCAATGGTAATGTTAATCACCTCTATTAATTAATGTGACATAAATTACCATGTTTCCTCTTCAAATATCATACATTTTGAAAATTTGTTAATTTTTTGTTTGTGTATATCACACAGAACATCCCAAAACATCTTATTCAACTATACACCCACTTTGCAGATGACATTCTTCCATAGTCTGCCTCCCCCCACTAGAGCCCTTATACTCTGATATCCCTGCTACTGTTTGCTGTGTTGTGGGAACCACTAGCCATTCCCCACTACTTGTCCATCTGGTGAATCTGGTAAGCCTATCTAGAGGTCTTTGTTTTACGAAGGCCAGCTGTTCCTCATCTAGCAGCAATCAGCTTCCAATATTCCTTTAGATAAGATTGAGATCTGCTATTTATTATCCCAGTTTTATGCTGGGTTACTATCTGGGAGTCCCTTGGGCCACCCCGGCCAAAAACTCAAAAGAACGTATCTCCTATCTGGCATTGTTGCTTGTTATGTAGCCTTTAGCTATACATATGGACTCAAAAAAATTATATTGGCCCCTTTTATTTTTGGTTATACTTTCCTTTTGGGTGTTTAAGGCCATACAGTTGGCCCAGATAAACCAATTTATTTTTACTCTTAAGGTCGTTTGAAGATCTGTTCCTCAGGGTTTACATGGGTTTGAAAGGAGCCCCTGGCACCTTTATTTTACCAGTTCCGCCTATGTGAAAATAAGTCAAAGGTTCTGCTCGACCATGGCTGGCTTAGTCACATGGAGGAAATGATTCCCCTGTGTTGACCCTTCTCTTCATAGACTGGACACTGGTTGAAGTCCATCTAGTGGGGTCTCCTCAGCCTCCTTGATCAAGAGGACAGGTGGCCCACCACAATTATAGGACATTTTGAATGGTGCTCATAGTCCCCTGGAACTATTTGACTGAGGAGGGCAAGGAGCAAAAACTGTCCTTTATGTCCCTCTGACCACATTATTATAGGCTTCAAAATATGTCTGTTAAACATCCAGAAATGTTAGTTCCACCAGTCTGGTAATTTTAATTACTGTGCATCATGTAGATAAATCTTGGGAAAAGACCAAAGATAAACCTTACATAGACATGTATTTCTTGATCCTCTATATATAATTTGTCAGTAGGTTGTTAGAGTAATATGGTTCCATCTGGTTTTTAAAACTAGCTAGGCATTATTTATCTCTTACATTGTCTCGCCCCTCCATCATGGTTTCCCCAATTAAGGTGCCCTTATTTTCCCCCTTTCTCCCTTAATAATACCCTTTTCCTAAGGCCCTACCTCTATTGAGCTCCTTCTTTTCCTTTATCCCCAGGTTCCTTGTACACCCTCACCCCCAGCAAACTGACCCAATTTTTAATCCACATATCCCTTATTAATGCCTGTTTCCCACTGTTCTTCTCTTTCAGGTTTTTTCTTTTCCTTTACCTCCCTGGTTCTTTTACATTATCCTGGTTCCTGTAGATATGTCTGGATACATACTCACTTATCTGGATTTGGTTCTAGGATCCACATATGAGGGAGAATATAAGTCGAGTTTTTTTCTGAGTCTGTGTTATTTCATTTAGCATAACAGTTTCTGGTTCCATCCATTTACCTGCAAATTTCATGATTTCATCTTTCTTTACTGCTGAGTAAAACTCCATTGTATAAATGAACCACATTTTCATTATCCACTCGTCAATTGAGGGACACTTAGGATGCTTCCATCTCTTAGTTATTGTGAAAAGAGCAGCAACAAACATGGATGTACAAGTGTCTCTGCAATAGGATGAGCTCTTTTGGTATATGCCAAGGTGTTCTATAACAGGGTCAAATGGTAGGTTCATTTGTAGTTTTTAAAGTGTTCTCCACACTGCTTTCCATAGGGGTTGAACAAGTTTGCAGCTCCACCAGCAGTGGATGAATGTTCCCCTTTCCCAACATCCTCTCCAACATTTGGTATCATTTGTTCTCTTGATCTTAGGCAGTCTGACTGGGGTAAGATGAAATCTTAAAGTGGTTTTAATTTGCATTTCCCTAATTATTAGTGATGTTGAACATGTTTTAAGATTCTTCATAGCCATCTTTACTTCTCTTGAGGACTCTCTGTTCATTTCCTTAGCCCATCTTTTAATTGGGTTACTTCTTGTCTTGATTCTGTTTTTTGAGTTTGTTATATATTCTGAATATTAAACCTCTGTCAGATGTGTCACTGGTGAATATATTCTCCTATTCTGTGGGTTTCCTGTTTGCTTCCCTGGTTGCCTCCTTTGATGTACAGAAGCTTTTTAGCTTAATGACGTCCCATTTGTTAATTCTTGAACTTGTTTCCTGAGCAATTTGGCAACTCCAATATAAAATCAAAAAAAGAAAACTGGAAGCATGTCAAATTTTTGTACAGTGTAAGGAAACAATGAGAGATTTTAAAATGAGAATGCCCATTACATATATAAATATGAAGGTGTAGGGGGTGGCAAAATCATTCCAATCCATGAAGCTTATTAGTTTAGTTTGTCTTTGCACTAACAGAAATAAAATTTTATTAGAGAAGTATTTTATGACACTGTTCCTGGGGAGATATGAATGTGGAGCACATCTAAGAAACTGATGACAGACCAAAGTAAGGAAAACCACAAAAATCTAACTTGCTAAACCAATGAGTTTTTTTAAGGTTACTTACTGTATTAGTTACTTTTCTGTTACTGTGAGATTAACATTGACCAAAGCAACTTATAGAAGGAAGAATTATTTGAATTTATGGTTCCAAGGGGGCAAGAGTCTACTGTGGCAGTGAGGCATGGTGGTAGAGGTGGCTGGAGGAGGAGCAGAAGCTAAGCTCTTATATCTTGAAGAAGGCACAGGAAATAAGAGTGCAACTCATGATCCAGCAAGGCTTAAGAGCTCTCTAAGTCCGTCGACAATGAAGTGCTTCCTCCAGCATAACCACACCTTCTAAGAACTCCCAAAAGAGCACCATTAACTGGGGACAAATGCACAAATACTTGGAGGCTATGGACAACATTCTCACTCAAACCTCCACTCTTAGTTATAGGAATATGTGAGCAATTACCTACAGGAGTACAAATGGCTCAAAGCTGTGTCACTAAACGTGGGTGATATCTCACAAAAACTGGAAACATGAAACTAATTCCACAGAAACAGGCAGCTCACCAGTTGGAAAGTGTCTCTTTCAGGTAGTTCTAATGGTCTGAACCTCTTTAGGCTTAGGAAGCACGGCAGGTCTCTGTGGCTGTTAGGCATCTCCACTTGTCTGATCCTCTTCTAGACAGTGCAGATAATCTGAGTGTCTCTCAGTAGTCCTTACTGCTTATATACACATGAAGAGGTATGAGGACTTGTGAATATGGTCAGTTTCTGGGATTTCCTGACACTTTTGAGTTATTTACTTCTAGAGCTACAGGAAGGAATGTTTCATCTTCCTTTAGAATTTATCCTGTCTTAACAAGCTTTACTCCAAAATAGAACCATTTATTTCAAGGAGGAAGTGGAATTGCTACACAAACATAGAAAATACATAGGAGTTAAACTCATGGATTCTAGCTTTGTTGTTTACTCATTAAATGACCTTTATAACTTCCTGTAGAGAGTTTTCTTTTCAATAAAATGAGAATTTCATGCTATGAACATCATAAGCTTCTTAAGGTGCATTTGAACTGATAGTTTTAAAATATTTACAGACCATAATCAATTTTGTATGTAAATTTGATAAATATATACTTTGAGACAGACAATGGTAACTTATTTGAGAAGCTTACTCTGCAGTCCAGAAAAGTAGAAATGATAGCACAGGACTCCTATTAACCTAGATTTTCAAAGAATGCTATTTAACTTTGTTATTGCATATAAAAGGCAAGTCTGCCTGAGAGGAGCTTGTCTTGTAAAGTGAGGATGTTTTGCTTTTGGTTTTATCCCCAGAGTACATAGTAAAAAGACTGATTTACTTTTCTCCAAACCTGAATTCAAGTTTGGTACCCTCTGTACCTTCAAGAAGTAATATTTTCCTTCCACATGTACATAGTAGAACCATTTTTCTGAAAAATTAAGTTGCAAAGTAGACTAATAGTTGCATGAAGGAGCATAGTAATAATTGTGTGGTAATTTAAAATACAATGATGGTTACATTTTATTTATGTATTTTTCATTCTTTTATATGTATTCATGTATTGCCTGCATATATATAAGTGCACTTGTGTCCTGCCAGCTCCGTGGAGGACAGAAGAAGGCATCAGATCCCCTGGATCTGGAGTTAGGAACAGTTGTTAGCTGAGATGTGGGTGCTGGGATGTGAACCTGGGTCTTCTGCAAGAACAGCCAGTGCTCTTAACTCCTGAGGTATCTCTCTAGACTCATATTACTTTTAAATTATCACAGCAATGTGGTTACAATTGTTTGACAATTTGTTTTTCTGCACAGCTAATAAAACATTGCTTATCATGATGAATGGCAGCATATTCATTCAAATTAGTTTAATAAAATAACTAAATTCCTTTTACTTCTCTATTGGTTTTGGTTGCTCACTGATAATTTGTTTTCTTATAGTGTGAATTATAAATAAAATAGACCACTTCTCAAGTCTCATGGAATGTCTTTCTGAATCTTACTTTGTTCAAACATAAAATTTAAGGGACTATATATGTTAAAATTTCAACATATACATGTATAACATGTGCATGTGTGTGTGTGTGTGTGTGTGTGTGTGTGTGTGTGTGTGTTGTATTTCTTAGACTAATTCCCCTCAAAGGTCTCAGTTGGATTTCACTTAGACTTCTTCAGTCTTCAGTAATGTCTGACTGGCCTTGAGACTGGAAAAATGAACAACAGATGTAGAAAAAGTAGGTTGTCTGAGTATCCTTCCATTCCCCAAGCGTCTTCTTCCCATATAAAACCTAGAAATCCTTTATTTCTCAAACATCTTTAATGACTCTTAGTTTAATATAGAAAGTAACAATACCACTTGAAGGAAATTGGCCCAACGTAGGACCCCTGACCATCCAGTTCTATATTGGGGACTTCCTCATTCCCTTGCCTGTGTGTTGAAATGGACCACAGGGACAAGTCCCAAGAGAAACCACAAGAATGACTGAAAATAAATCCCCCCTGAAGACCCTGTATCCCCTGGAATAGCTGTCCCCCAAAATCTCTTATAGCTAGTGCCTCAGTATAAGACTCTGACCAGTCTCCAGCCCCTTGCACAACCTCCATCCCATGGGAATGTTGCTGCCCCTCCCTGTGCTGATAAACAGTCTCCTTTGTTGAGGTCAGAAGTGGTCTCTTTTCTTTCTCATCTACTGTTTCAGTGCCCTGTGCTCTGAAATCCAGAATTTTGGTGACTAAACCCAGGAGTGGTTTTAGAGGGCCATCCTGGTGCGCCCCAGCCTCCTCTGGGACTTTCTTCACTTTCCCACTACCCTTGCCTGTTCTTGGGAATTCATCCCTTTAGGAACACAGGTGCTTGCCTAGCCCACTTTCAGGCTAAACCACCACTAATAATAGGACACTCCCAAGGTCTTTGTGACTTGACTGCCCATGTGGGAGGTGCATGTCTCATCTTGAGGCTTTATTGGTGATATGTGTAAATCCAATGTCTTGGACCCTTGAAGAAAGCTAGGACACTTCCTCCTTCTCTTATTCGCACTTCATTCCTTTACCCAATGCCTTGCTCTCCTTTCACAGATACTATGACCTCCCGATTTGAAACTGCTCACCATTCATTTCCTCTTCACAGTCACTGATTTCCAGGTTGTTGCGACAAGATAATCATTCATTCATCAGACCTGACTCAGATGTGCCCAGATCAGGTCCTGGAGCTCTGGGAGCTTCCCACTTCTATCATTGGGGAACACTGGAGTTCCTTGTTTCATTCGCTGGTCACTCTTAGACACTATGGTTCATTCAGTCTAACTCCAAGGGATGACTTGTGTGGTAGGGCTTGATTTTCATTCATTCCCATGATGGGATCTAAATTGTTTGTTCCAAAGGATACACCCTTAGCCCATTTAAGGGCTAATCTAAAAGAACTACATTTAGGAGTTCTTTGACCATCCACCTTGCTCTGCTCTCTGTACAAATTTGGCCACACTCCACATTAAATAATGGCCATTGCTGGCCTGAAGTTGAAATGTTCAGTTTCATTATCCTCACAAACTTAAACATCTTTTTCAGTCAGATTGGTGAGGAGTCTGAGGTTCCTCGAGACATACTTTGCTCTCTGAGTTCATCTCTGTCTCATTGCCAATCCTTCCTTTGCTTTCCTTGTCATACAGTTACACTGAGAGCTCTTGTCAGCAAAAGTATGAACAAGCCACATTCCAGCCTCTGCCCCTTTTCTCTGAAGACTCTGCTGCTGCCCAAATGGTTTGCTCTGCTTTTCTACCCTCTACAGCTTTAGGGCTTCTGTCTACCACCATGCACCCTGGACCCAGTTCTCAAAACACAGTCCAGCTGCCTGGCCTCTGCCACAGTAAGGGGTCAGGGGTTTATTGATTTCTTGGCTTTCCTGTTTCTTCCCATGGTGGTACCCAGCTTTCCTCCAAGGCTTTTGTCTGCCCTGAACAGTGAGTTGTGTGGTCCATAGTCCACAGATCTTTTCTCATTGACTCAGCCCATAACCCCCTCCCCAGCACAGGGATCCATCATAAAAGTTCTGGCCATCTGTCAGCCTTAATTTAAACTTACAGTTTCTTTTGGGTAAGTTGGTTCATGTCTCCTTACATTTTATCTTTGTTATATCCTCTTTGTAATACAATCTCCTGGTGAAAATTTGCAGTGTTTATTTGACTGTGTATTTCATTTCTTACCTTTCAGATTTTCTCATCAGTAGTTCTACTGCTTTACTTCCTGTTTCATAGTTTTGTTTCACTCAGCCATTTGTTGAGTTTTCATATGAACTGTTTTAAGTTTTGTTCCACTCACTGCAAGTTTACTTTCTGGTTTCATGTCTCCTGAGGGAGTTTCTTCTTCTATGGTTTAGCTCTCATTCTGGTTGGAGGATCTCTAATCCACCCCTTCATTCACAGTCACCCTCATTAGATTTATTATAACCATCAATTTGATGATGTTTTTCTCTGTCTACTGTCTACACTCATTCAAGACCTACACTCTCTAAAAGTATGCTTTCTATTAAGTTCACCTGGGACTCTATGAAGACCCAATGTGTACACAGGTAATAGTTATATTGCATTCTTAGTCAAACAGCTGTTTTCTTTATGATTTCAACTGTGCCTCCTTACAAAAGATCATTCTAATCAAACTTATTAAAACTATCATGCTTTGGCTATCATTAGTTTTTATGTTATTATATCATATATGTCTACTATTGTGGAAAATCTTGTGACTGATTTTGCCTTTTGTCTTACATACCTATCATGCTGGAATGCAGTGCTTCTTCTAATGGGGCATCTGGCCCACTAGAGTGTAATAGGATATTAGTCTGCCATGCTAATAAGGGATTCCATATGCTGTGTTGTGATTGGACTATTACCCTTATATAAGCCTGTCCTTTCTTTCAATAAAGCAGATCTGTGTCAATGAACCTGGTCTCCTCAGTCTGAATGCAATGAAGCTGGCACAGACTCCTCACCAGCCCTGGGGTCCAGACAGGATGACTGATCGGAGGAACTAAGAGAACAGGAGAGCAGCCATAGCCAGAGAGCAGCCACAGCAGGTGACCACAGCTGGCACCTAAATGTGGGGCTGGGAACCCTCCCCACAGAGCTGTAACACTCTGAGCTGTAACATCTTGTGCTCCCGATACCCCCTTTCTAGGTGCTCTTCCCATGGGTGCTCGCTGCTTTCATTTTGTTCTGCTTTTTTTTCTGGATCATGATTTTTGGTTGGGCATGCCACTCCTGTCTTCATTCTCCTTGAATGGTTCCTGAGCCCCTTTGGGTACGTCTTGCAGGGTGATTGACCTCTACTATGGAGAACAGTCACACAGCTGTTTCCAGCCCCTGTGCTGCTGCACTTTCTCTCCTCAGGTGTAGGCAAACTAGGGTAACAAAAAAAGAAGTAACAAAGGTATTAGATGAAGTGGTAGCTCTTGCTCCTTGGTTTACAGATTCCTGCTGTTTGGATCCGTAGCAATGGGCTCATGTGCTATTCATGGCCAGAAAGAGAGAAGTCAGGGAGGGACACCCACAGTGTGGGCTGTTCTACTCCGTTGTGACTGCCATTGTGGCCTTGCTTTGGGGATTCCCCCACGAAGCCCTTGAACAGGACAATCTCCTATTAAAGGAGATAGATGAGCAAATACAACAATAGGACACTGGGGACGGCCTTTCCCAGGCATTTCCAGTTAAAACAAAACTAATGGATTCTTGTTCTGATGATACCATGACTGTTAATGATGATATAAAAAATGAGGAATTGGAGTTTGAGAGCTCCCCGATGATAAACAGGAAGTCAAGATCTGCCCCTGCTCCTCCATTATAGGTCAGGGCTATCCTCTGCCATCTTACACTGGTTTCAAAGAAGCAGACTCCCAGCCTCTCCTCCAGATGCCCAAGGCCAAGGAAAGGCAGAGATTCCTGAGGCGGCTGTGCTCAGGCATGGCAGTGGCACTAGGCTGGGGTGGGAGGCTGGGCGGAGATGGGTGGGCTCAGGCGTGTGCAGCAACCCTGGGGTGGCAAGCTCCTACCTGTGAGTGCGATGTGCCCTAGGCCATGATGAGGCTGTGTGGCCCTGGCCATGCGAGCTGCCGCCCAGCGCCCAAGAGGCGCTCAGCCATTTAGGGCCCTAGGTGTAGCAATCTCCTGGGGCTTCTGACAGAGGGAAACACCACCACTGATAAACTGGTTCTGAGCACCACTCTAGACTCCACCCTTATTCAACAAGCTAGAGACTTACACGCCCACTTCCACCTTTCTCCCCAGGCTATACATAGGCTCCTCCCTACCTTGCCAATTCAGAGCTGCAAGGATTTGGTCCATGCCTGCTCCTCTTTTGTCCCTCTTCTACCTCTGGGACCATTACAACCCACCAGAACTCTCCCTAGAGGCCTTGGCCCCAACAAGATATGGCAAGTGGACATCATTCATTTTTCTACTTTTGGCAAGCTCAAGTATATCCATCATATTATTTACACTTATTCCAAAGTCCATTTTGCGATGGCCTGCTCTGGTGAGATGGCTTCTCATGCCATTAGGACTGTCAAATATGCCACGGTCCTATGGGTGTTCCTTGGCAAACAAAAACAGATAACGGTCCTTGTTATGTTTCTGCTACCTTCAGCCATTTTTGCTCTGACTGGAATATTAGGCATATACAATCCTCAGGGTCAATAGATTGTTGAACGTTACCACCAAACACTCATTAAACAAATACAGAAAATACGGGAAGACAATGATAAAGGGCCCTGCTGTAAGGACCACAATTTTGTTATACAACAAGCTCTATTTGTATTAAATTTTCTAAAATTTGACTCCAATGGCCTCCCACCAGCAATAAAACATTGGGGGGCATTCATTCAGCCCACTCCTGCCCCCATGGTGAGATGGAAAGACCCCTCTCACAAGTGAATGGAAAGGTCCACACCTACTATTGACACAAGGGTGAGGCTATGCTTTTGTCTTTCCAGATAATCTTCCAGCCCCCACCTGTATCCCAGCCCAGAACATCAGAATTGCCTATGACAGAAAACTTCCCTCCACAACCACTGACCCCAGAGATGACAGCACTGACCCTGGGGGAAGCAGTGCACCCCTCAACTACTGAGAGACCTATCTCACAGATCACAAAATCCACCAACCTGGGGAGACCTCGAACATCTCCCTCCACAAACAGAGACATTAGCTAAGCTAAGTCCTCAGTCCAGAGGAAAACCTTTGTCTGTGTTCCTTATTATGTGTGCCATCATTACTGCTACCTCCTGATTTTTGGATGCTGCATTCTTAAGGGTCTTGATAATTTTGTTAAACTCGTATTTCTCTAGTTCAGTTAGCTGTTGCTCCACCTCCAGACCTTTCCAGGCCCGTCTCTGCAAACAAGGACCCACTGTTCCTTGCACTTACCAACCTATAATAATAGAGATATGAAAATTGAAGCTTGAGCATAGGTGTAAAATCTTACGGAACAACCATGCAATGGTCCTGAGACAATGGTCCGACTGTCGGAGCCACAGGAAAAGCCTTGTGATATATACTCCTGTTGGTAGACTGTGAGACCGATGCCTAGAACTTTCCACTCCCTAATCCCCATCATTATGCAAGATGGGTCAACCCCACTCCATCAGCTTTTATTGAATTCTTAGCCCCTTAAGGGGCCTTTGCATGGGCCAAAGCTTGATACACTGCCTTTCCCTCTGCAGGACCATACCAAGGGACTCACCCTTCGAGGGCTGGTAGTCAATGATGGGTAAGATCCCAAAAGATGGCATGGAGTTGGCCAGCCTGGTAGTCAATGACAGGTAAGATCTCAAAAGATGGTTGGCATGGAGTTGACCAGCCTGCTCTCGAGAGAACTTGCTATTTGAAGGATGGGGCCCAAAAAAGGATCAATCCCTTGCCTATGCCACCACATACAGCCCCTGGGCTGATATCAGTATGTATTCTGAACTATGCTTCACTCTTAAAATTGAAAAAATAGGAGATGTTGTGGAAAACCTTGTGACTGATTTTGCCTTTTGCCTTACATACCTATCATGCTGGAATGCATTGCTTTTAATGGGACATCTGGCCCGCTAGAGTATAATAGGACACTAGTCTGCCATGCTAATAAGGGATCCCATATGCTGTGTTGTGATTGGACTATTACCCTTATATAAGCCCATGCTTTCTTGCAATAAAGCAGATCGGTGTCACTGAACCTGGTCTCCTGAGCCTGAATGCGGCAACGCTGGCTCAAACTCTTCACCAGCCCTGGGGTCTGGACCAGATGACTGATTGAAGGAACTAAGAGAGCAAGAGAGTGGCCATAATCAGAGGAGAGCAGCCACAGCCAGCAACCACAGTCTACGATAATCATTTTCATGTATTCCTTAAGATTTAATGCAATTGTGTCGTGTATCTTCACAATAAGTATTTTCATGTATTGTTTGCGATCTCACAAAATAATGTCATGTATGTCCATGATAATTTTTTCACACATTATTTTTGTCATGACAATTTTAAATTGTAGTCACTTAAGTTTTTTTCTTTCTCATTCTTTTTATTGTGCACAGAAGTTATTGGTTTTATTTTTATCTTTGAAGTGCCTAATTGAAGTACATATGTACAAATTCATGGATATAGGTATTTTAATGATGTATTCAAAGGCCTTATAACCTTGGGTACCATAAACATCTTTAAAACTATTTAACAATATCTCTAGGCCTATTAACTATTTCATAAAAACTTTAAAATGCTAATTACTTATACAAAACAACATTCATTAAAATAAAACCATATATAAATGTTTTCCTTCAAAACAGGTTTTAAATATGTATATATGAATTAAAATTTTTCTTTCAGTTGTATAATGCTCAGAGATGACAAACTCATTTCATTTTTTAGCATTTTGACAGAAAACTTATAAATACAGTTTCTTAAAAATAGACTACAAGTAAAATAATGAATATATAGGCTTATTGAGATATTTGCATTGTTTCTTTTTCACAGACAGTAACAAAAATATAATCTCAATAAAAATAATTTATATTGAATCAAATTCACTGATAAACTAAGATTATTGAATTAGCCCAAAAATATATTTTTGTGATCAAAATTTTATCTTTTTGATTCCTGATTCAATTCTGGTTTTACAAAATGGTTCCTATTGCTTGATAATTAACTTAATTTTAATAAATGACTACTCCTGATCCAGGGTAAAATTTCTCCTATAAATAATTGCTCCATTGAGATACTAAACTCTTTATTTTGGATTTAAAAACAACTCATTTCTATACTTATATACTTCTATACAGCAAAGGAAACAACTAACAGAGTGAAGCAGAAACCAACAGAGTGGGAGAAGATCTTGACCAGCTACACAACTGAGAAAAGCTTAATATCCAGAATATTTAAAAAAAAAATGAAAAACAAACAAACAAAAAACACAAAGAATCAAAAAATCAAGTGACCCAATAAAAAGATCTGCTATGGATTTGAAGAGAGCTCTCCAAAGAATATAAAAGGCTAAGATCAAGAGAACAAATAATGCAAAATGCTGACAAAAATGTGGGGAAAAGAGAGCCCCTATTTGCTGCTGGTGGAATTGCAAACTGGTATGACAAAAATGAAAAGCTATAGGGAGAAATCTTAAAAATCTAAATATAGCCAGGAGTGGTGGCTCACACCATTAATCCCAGCACTCAGGAGGCAGAGGCAGGCAGATCTCTGTGAGTTCAAGGCCAGCCTCGTCTACATAGTGAGTTCCAGGACTGCTGGAGCTACAGGGAGACCCTGTTTCAGAAAGACCAAAATATACAAATAAAAAAATCTAAAAAGACCCCTGTTTTTTATTTGTATTGTCCTGGCTCCTGCTGTTGCATCAGAATATACTCACATGTAAGGGAATGGTATTATGATCCAAAAATGAAGGTGAACATGTTAATTGCTTTTCTGTATTTGTATTACTTCACTCAGTGTAGCAGATTCTAGTTCCATCCATTTCCCTGAAAATTTCATAATTTTATCCATTTTACTGCTGAGTAGAACTCCACTATGTAAATGTACCACATTTTCATTATCCATTTGCCAGTAGGGACATTTAGGTTGTTTCCATTTCTTAGCTATTGTGTAGAGAAAAGCATCAAACATGGCTCTACAAGTATTTCTATAGTAGGATGAGACCTTTGGGTATATGCCAAGGAGTGGTAAACTGGATCATAGGGTATATTCATTTAAAATTTTTAAAGAGCTATCCACATTGCTGTCTATAGTGGCTACACAAGATTGCATTTCCACCAGCATTGGATGAGTGTTCCTTTTCCTCCATATCCTCACCAGAATTTGGTGTTTTCCATTCTCTTGATTTTAGCCAGTCTGTCTGGGGTAAGGTAGAATTTTAAAGTGTTTTTGAATCTTCATTTCTCTTATTACTAAGGATGTTGAGCACTATTTAGGGTTTTCTTAGCTTTTTTACTTCTTTGTTTGAGAACTCTCTGTTCAGGCCTGTAGCCCATCTTTTTATTGGGTCATTTTTTCTCTTGTCTCTGCTTTTTGAGTTCTTTGTATATTCTGGATATTAATCCTCTGTCAAATCTGTAGCTTGTAAAGATTTTCTCCCACTCAGTGGATTTCCTCTTCCCTTCTTAGTTGTTTCTTTTGCTTTACAGAAGCTTTGTAGTTTCATAAGGTTCCACTTATTGATCCTTTACCTTAATGGGTGAGCCGCTGATGGATGATTTGAAAAGTCCTTTCCTCTGCTTGTATCTTGTAGGGTACATTTTTTTGTTGTTGTTGTTTTTTTGTAGCAGTTTCAATTTCAGTTTTATATTGAGATTTTTGATCCATTTGGAGTTGACTTTTGCTCATGATCCAAAAGAGGGGGATAGTAGGGAACAGTTGTTACCAGGAATGAGGTGGGGAGTGTGGGAGTATACTACAGGGAAGAAAGGATGGAGGGACATGCAGGGGGCCATGATGATGGAGGAGCAAACTCAGGAGAGGGGGCATGGTGGGAGCCAGGTGCTATTGGGGCTAGGGGGAAGACAATGGGGATGCTTTGACTGGGGAAAGAGGTCAGATTGAGGGGAAAGAGTGTAGAGATGAATGGATCTTGGGGGTTTAGAGGAGCCAGGGGGAAATTTTTGCTTCCAAATCTCCCTGAGCAATGCATATATAGTGCCATAACATTTGTCCATATGTATCCCTGGGGACTGTATGGCAAGGAAAACAGTTCAAGACAGGAGAGACTTCCCTTCCAGTGATTGGTCACAGTGGTCCAAGAGACTAAAAAAATAACATGGGATATTTCCAGAGCTCTTGATTTTTTTCCTAGAACTAGAAGATAAGATCCTACTGCTGAAGACAGGGCATTCTTCAGACTTGGAGCAATGGAGCAGGAACTGACCTGAAAGCCTTCTACCTGAAGTTTAACTTTCATAGTTCTGCAGGATAGTATGCAAGCTTCTAAGGGAGAATATCAAACAACGGTTCAACCCAGCCCTAAGTCTAATAACTATATCAACCAGTAGAGCAAACTGCCTCTACTGGAACAGGAGTAGCACTGTTATCTAGCGGGTAATCAACAGTTATCCAATTGGAATTAAAGCCCTCTCAATGGGAGTGAACTCACAGGTGGCACTATAAACACAGCCAAATACTCTTGGCTGGAGATATCATAGATCCAAGACAAAACCCTATCTCTGTCATATTTCTAAGCAAATGAAATTTCTTACCATCTGCTAAATATGGATCCTTAAATTTACAGACAAACATACTGTATACCACTCATCTAAAAGCTTTTTACAACAGATGGAGTTTACTTCTCAATACCACAACTGGTTAGACAGAGAGAATATATGTCTGAGAGATACCCAGTCCTAGGTGACATATCTACAGTATAACCTCTACACCTAAGACTCATGGAACATAGCAGAATGGGCATAGAGAGAAAACTAATGCATCTCTCAACTCTCACCAATGAAGCTTCCTTATACAACAGAGTGAGATGCACACAGAAGGCCACAACTGGCCAACTTTTAAAGAATAGCAGACTGCTGAGTTTGTATCCATGGACAGGACTCCTATATCAAACTTTTCTCATCTACAGTTCAGGAAACTTAGCAGAAGGGAAGGTAGAAAGATTGTAAGAGCCAGGGTTGTTCCATGAACATAGGGGAGCAGAGCCTTTCAGGTTAGTAGATGCTTGCACGTATGAACTTATGACAATGGTGACATGGAGCACAGGACCCATGCCAATTCAATTAGACAAGGACCCAGAGTGGAGTGAGGGAAATGGGTGGCAGGTCAGCCCTAGTCTTGGAACTGTTGGAGATTGATCATTACTCAGTAAAGGAGAATAGGCCCTAACAACCATTTCTAGATAGGCTGACTAGACTCTATTGGATGAATTTACACAAAGGATATCAGGGTACAAATGTTTTACTGGACAGAACTTAACACGTATAGAGGAATACATGAGTTTCAATGGTGGGGAGGGCATGAATAGGGAGGGGTCTAAATTTGTCAAGAACAATTGTTTGAAATGTACTACACTCTTGATAAAAATTTAAAAGAAACAAAACAAAAAAAACAACAAAAAAATGCTAATAGTAAATCTATTATATGATCTGGTTATACTACTCTGGCATATACGAAAGGAACTCATCACACTGCAGAGGTAATTATACATTCATGTTTGTTGCTACTCTTTTTACAGTAACTAAGAAATTAAACAAATGTCCCTCTACTAAATAATGAATAATGAAAATGTGGTGTTCTACTGAGCTTCAGGGACAAATGAAATCATGAAATTTGTAGGTAAATGGATTGATCTAGAAGTTAAGCTAAGTGATGTAACATAAACTCAGAAAATCAGGTGATGTATGTTCTTTCTCATTTCTGGATTTTATCTCTAAATCATCATATGTGAGTATATATATCTTTATGTAACTATAGAAGATAGGAAAATGGAGAGGAACATGGGGGTAAAGTGGAATGAGGAGTCCAAGAGAGGAGGATAGTAAGAGACAGGTGTTACCAAGTGGAATGGGTGTACTTTAATTGGGCAGGAAGGAAAGAGACTGTAATGGTTCAAACAAAAATTTCAGCCATAGGCTCCTTGGGAGGGAACTCATGGGTTGTAGTGTACACATAATCAAATACACATGGCTGGAGAGGTCATAAATCCTAGAGAAAAACCTACTTTTGTCCTATCCCTAGACCAAGTTAATTTCTTATTATACTCTAAATATTTATCCTAGTATTTACAGGCAACTATACCTCTCACTTACAGCTTTCATCAAAAATGCTTTTTTTTTTTTTGCAACAGGTATAGAATATTACAGAATTCCCCAACCAGTCAAACCCAGAAAATAAATGTCTATGAGATGCACAGTCTTCAGTGACACCTTTACAATGAAACCTCTATAGTTAAGGTTGAAGGAACATAGCAGAACAGGGACAGAAAAATGTTAATGCATCTCTCAACTCTCATCAGCAAAGCCTCTTCATGCAATAGATAGTGATTAATTGAGAAAAACACAACTGACCACAGTACAGAGAATAAGAAATTGCATGTAGTATGCTTGTCCCTGTGTATTAAATCTCTGCCACTCAGGCACTATTGAGGAAGAGGACCAGAAAGACTGTAAGTGCCAGAGGTGGTGGATGAGCACAAGAAATCAGTTTTCTAGTAGGCTGCGAACTTGCTCGTATGAACTTAGAGCAATGGGGTCAGCATCCACAGGAATTGTACAATATCAAGCCAGAGAAAACCAAGCATAGAAGTAGGAAATAGTACCTATAAGTTTTTAAAATGTTCATTTATTATTATAATAGTACCTATAAGTTTTTTAAATGTTCATCTACTACTGTTTTGCAACTGGTGACTACTGGGAGAGGGAGAGTTTTCGTTGTTGTTTTGTTGTTGTTCTTATTTTTTTTCTTTAAGGGAGTGATGCTAGATAGTTTGGCTAGGCTTCAGTGGATGGTCTCATACTGGTGAAAATTTCTAGACACAAACATGACTTAATAGGTCTTAACTATAATGTATGAAATCTGAGAGGGTGCAGATAGGAGAGATGATCTAAATATGAACAAGATATGTTGTATGAAATTCACAAAGCTTATATAAAAACTCTACAAAAAGGAAAACTATAAAGTTAATATTTTAGGACTGTTTAATATGATAGCAATTTCTAGTAAATATTCAAAATACCTCAATATTTCAGAAACTGCTTTTTAATCTATGAATGCTTATTTTAGCATTGCCTGGGTTTATCCACAAAATCATCAAATTTAGTATCTTCCCACAAAATATATATGAGTAAGATAGTGCAACCTACTCTTTAATTTTTTAAATACCTGTGACATATGAACAACAAACAATGTAAATTATGATAAAATCAAATGTGTCTGAGATAATTAGTATTTTTATAATAATTAAGCAAATTGAACAAATGTGATCCAAATATTTGGCTTTATGAAAGAGTAGCAAAGCAGTTTAATTGTGAAGTACAAGTTTTAGTTGTTAGTATTTGAAACAATTGCCTTACAATATTTACCACCGTAAACATTTTCACTTTGGAGATGTTAATTTTACCATCTTTTAAGGAGACTAAAAAAAATTGCTTAATAATTAGCTTCTACTGAAACACTATGTTTTAATAATTTTAATATAGTTGTATTTGAGTGAACAAATAAGGAATTGTGTCTAGAAGCTGAATGAATAATAATTGATTTTAGTTTTCTTTGGTTATCGAGTAAAGAAATCTTAGAATGTTATTTGGCCAAAGTCAAGAAAATAATTATTCCATGAAATAATAATTCCATTTTCATATACTGGAGTGAGGACTCTGCAGTAAAGAGCACTTGGTGCTCTTTCAGAGGGCCTGAATTCAGTTCCCAGCACTCACTTGGAAGCTCAAAACCATCTATTACTAGAGTTCCAGGGGATCCAATGACTTCTTATGTCTTCTTCATTTGGCAAAGATGTCAACTTCTCTTTCAGTTCTCAAACTGTGTCAGTGCTATAGTAAGATGGGGTTCTCTGACGAACATTTTAAAAACTTATAGGTACTATTTGCATTCAATATAATCACTTTCTTCATTTCCATTTAATTCTAAGATGCTACAATAATTTTCTGCCTTCATAAAAAAGGTGAAAAACATATAATTCAAAACCACCAAAAGATATATAGCTCATGGAGAGCTTAAAAAATATAAAAGAAGTGCTTCTTTCCCAAATATTAGTGCCCTTACTCCTGAGAAATAAACTTTTCTGTATGTGTGTGCCCTATCTTTCCAGGTCTGAATTAAAAATTCCTCACATGCCACAAACTGGTGAAAAAGATATATATTGAAAATGTTATGACTTATAATTTGCCATAGCACCTACAGAATTGTGCTGTAGCTTATGGAATAAAATACAGATTAAGTATTCTAAAATATAGTACATTTTTCATTCTGTTCACAAGTAACTATAAAAATATGTAAATTTATAAAAGATAAATGGATAAGACACTATAATGTTGCCTTAGAACTAATTTCTTGGCACTTAAAGACTCTAAATTAAGAAAATAAAAGTTCAATACTGTAATAATATATACTAATATAAAAGCAGGAGTTCAACCCCAAAATATTGACTACAGTTAATATTGACAATGCCATTACCAGAAC
>NW_008352267.1:6227617-6260194 GCF_000622305.1 Nannospalax galili | reverse complement strand
ATTCTTCATGAATATAGTTATAATACAAATTTTCTTATGCACAAACAGCTGCAAAAAAACTTAACAATCTAAGTGAATGATTCAATATTTCCTTGCTTCATCATGGATTACATTTAATATAAATATATGTATAATTAAATGATATCTTTTTTAGGGAAAATGTCTGTGCATTACTTCAGCAGTATTTGGTTAAATTAGCTATTGATATCATGCCTCATGTTGGTCCCATTTTGATTCACATGGCAGTAAAACATTGAAGCAGGTCCCATTACGTCCATCTTGGATCACATGGGAAGCCACAATAGCACTATCCCAAGCAAAGAGCCTTGGAAAGATCTTGCTACACATTTTTTCACTCTTTTGCTACAAGAGCCTATGATTTGATGAGCTGAAAACAGTAAAAAAGATAAGCAAAGAAATACCATTATAAAATCCAAAACATTCAATGTGGATGGATATAAATTTTATAATTTTATCAGAACATGGTGAACCTAAAGAGCAGATCTGAGACCTTGTTCTGAAAATGAGTCATAAAATGCCTAAAATGCTCAATAACATCAATGAGAACAAGATCAAGTATGTGAACCCCATATAGGATGAGATCCAATGATGCAGACAATGGAAAAAAAATACTTGAAAAAAATTAAAAGTTGTATTCCATCCTGCAAATTAATATTTCAGAGAACTTAAAAAATAGAATTCCATGGAAATAACTAGGAAATCCAATGATTATTTGCATTAGTTCATTGTAGCAGAAAATCTAAAGTAATTAGATGGTATTTTATGTCAGGAATATTCAGATTAAAATAGAATAAAAACATACAAAATAAAAATGTATAAATAAAAGAATTAGAAATCAAGAATGTGGTGTTTTAAACTATGTAATTTCATTTCCCCTCCATTCTAAGCTGCAGGTATTCACTCGAAATTTCTTACAGAGCCTTGCCTTCATTCACAAGCACTTGCCCTACAGCTAGTTCATTTCTCAGCGATCAGCCTCGTCCTCTCCTTGCTGGAATATTAGTAAACCCATTTTCGTTTTCATTGATAATGAAAAATCCTTCTGTGAACCTTGTAAATCCTTCGCAAATCTCTGCAAATATCCCTTGTATTCAAGTTTCTTCCAATTATCCGGTCTGATTTTTCCATCTGTTTCCTGCTGGGAAATTTACCAATTTAAAATATAGTACGAGAAGTGACCACAGACATAGTCCTTCCAAAAATGATTCTGAAGTTGAATTTTTAACATATTTGTGGCATGAATGAATATTTTTTAATACAGGAAGATAAATATTGTTGATTTGTAATGATGGAAATTAATTGCAGACATAAAGAGAAATTGATACCTACAAATATCCAATCCTTTGATGTTACCTTTTAAAGAGCCTTTCATCTCCTACAAGTTAAAACCTGAAAAAAAGACATAAAACTTATATCTAACCCAAAGCCTTGGCAGGATTAAAGAGAGGCTACACAGGAAATGTGCTCAACTCTACAATTCTATTATGATAAATTAAATGGCAAGGAAAAGAAGGGGCTTTGAGAAACTGTTTCAAGACATTTGTGATACATCAGCTGAGGCTAAAATTAAATTCCCAAATATTTCAAATTTGTTCACTAATCAAATATTATTTATCCCATTACACTTTGCTGATAACATCCCAGGACTAAATTTACCATAGTAAATCAGTAACTACCTCACAAGTCAATGTCATTCAGGGTCCAAACCAATGGAGATGTGGCTTAATTATAATGGATTTTGGGTAGCGTACGAAAGCTCTTTATCCAAGCCCGTGAAATTTCATCACTTCCAGGCTACCATGAAGTTCATATTCCACATATCCAGTCAGAGAAGAATCAAACATTGTGATAGTAGATTGGCTTTGCTTTTATTGATTTTTTTTTCTCCTCAATATTTTATTGAAATTTTCCATATTTCACATAATACATCTTAATCAAATTCAAACCTTGTCCACCCTTCCAGCCCCTAACTCCTCAACAACAGAATTTTGGTATTCTGTCATATATGTTCAGTTGTTTCTGGTCAAGCACTTTTTCCAGATGTCCCTTGGTACAAGTTCATCCATTGGAGTCTAGTCAGCCTATCTAGAGTCACTCCCTTAAAGAAGATATACTCTCCCTCACCACATAGTTGCCATTTTCCCATACTTGTAATTTTGCAATAGTTCCCAGGCTAGGGTTGGGGCCTGGTGCCAATTTACTTCATTCTATCTTGGGTTTTTATCTTATTGAATAGGCATGGGTCTTGTGCATGCTGTCACCAGTGTTGCAAGTTCATGAGCAAGTTCCCAGAGGTCTGAAAGTCTCTGTTTCCTCATATTCATGGACTAACCCTGGCTTTTACAATCTTTCCAACCCCTCTTCCACAATGGTCCCTGAGCTGTGGGAGGGTGAGTTTTAATATAGGAATCCTATCTATGGACATGATTCTGCAGTCTCTTAATCTCTAAAATTTAGCCAGTTGTGACCATGTGTGGGCATCACACTCTGTTATACGAGGAATCTTCACTGGTCGAAGGATGTATCAGTATTCTCCCTGCCCCTGTAACTAAGATGTTAATGATCTGAAGAATAGAAGGCAGGATCTGTCAGGAAGGCTACAATTTGGTGAGGTACTTCAAATTAATTTTAAAATTTAATTTATTTTATTATTAAATATAAATACATATGGAATAATTTTAAAATCCATCAATATGAATTGAGGGTATGCAGATGTTTGCTTTATTGGTTTCATTTTTTGTGGACATATCCAAAATGCATAACAAGAAAAATAAAAAGAAACTATTTTTTTATCTAAAAATATTTTAGTTCAACATGCTTAATGCCAAGAGCAAAAATTTGGGTTTTCAACTTATTATTACCATACACTGCATGGATGCTTCTAGCTCTTCAGATCCTAAGAGTCTTGTCAAGCCTTTTGCAACCCATGTAATTATTTGATAATTGTAATAATTCCTTGATGCCCATTAACATCTTAAATTTTCATAGCACCATTATCATATCAATTTTATAGACATAAAAACAATCTTAACACTTGTCTAGACTATTCAGTTTATGAATGATAAGCTTAAATATGTATCATTATTACTGTACTGTTTATGGTACTTTCAAATTAGTTTTCTTTTCTCTTCAAAGAGAATGCTTTCTTTTTTTACTGTGATTTTTAAAAATGTATCAGTAGGCTTATTTTCTTTGGACTAGGATATTTATGTACACAGGGTATAATTCTGCTCTCTGTGAAATACTGCCATAAATCACCCTCATTATTTTATTTTTCCATTTGTGTTTAAGCATGACAGGTTTAAGTACATGAGAAAATTATGCTCTTTTAGGAGTTAGATTGTACTATAAAATGAAGCCAAGATGGTATTTCAGAGACTGATCTCACAGTTGATAAGCAGAGATAATATATGAGAAATACCTCATGGAGGCCTAGCTACAATATTCCTTTACATTACAGTGTTTCTGTGCATGAGAGACAAATGAAATGATTGTAGGAGAAATCATAATTTACATTGCACCAATAAAAATAAGAAATAAAATATATCACTCTGACTATGGTACTTTTTAAAAAGTAATTGAATTTTTCAGTGTGAGTTATTTTGGCTTAACTCAACTGTTCATCAGAAATCAGGTGTAAAGACCATTTTATGGAGCATAATCAGTTCCAAGATGACAAAGAGTGAAGTCATCTAGCATGCTGTCATGCAGATTCAGCATGGATTGAGATCCTTTAAATATGTTGATATAATATTAGGTAACAGGTATTCTTTTTCTGCCATATTAATTCTGCTGTCTAGTTTTGAATCTTTTCTTCAAAAGTTTCCTAGTATTTCTCTACCTCTGACTACTTTGAGCTACCAATTGTGATGCCCAATAACCTTGCCATTTCATACTGGATACAGTTGGCATGCCAAGGTAGATGGGGCTTCACAAGCTCCCACCACAAGATGAAGTCGTACAGGCAATCAGTGGATGCTGAGGGAGGGAGAATAAGTTCACTCTAGGAACGTGCTTCCAGAGAGGTTATCTAATCCCATGTGGGAAATCCTAAACACAGGCAAATATAAGCATAACACATGAACTCAGTGCTTTAAATGTTTTATATATACATATATATATGGAATATATGTGTGTATGTGTTTATCTAACAATAATAATCAAGCAGGAGGAAAAGAAATTCAGAGGAAACGGGGAGCACTGGACTAATTGGAGGGACACTAAGAGAAATGGAAATAATAAAAATACAATCTCAATACTGAAATTCTTAAAAATGAAATATAGTTAAAAATGGTCATGGAGTCTGTCATACTGCTGTCAGTTTTTAGTATTACACCTGTGCAGTACATGTAATCTAGTTAATAAAAAGGCCTAGATACTCTGCTTTTTGTAGTAGTGAAAGAAAGAAACCCTGTAAGTAAGCGTTGACCATGCGGGATACTCACACTCTATACTCTGCCTCAAAAAACTTAATAAAATTCCCTAGGTCAACCTCCTTTCTTTGTCCTCTTTTAGCATTTTAGTCTTCCCGTAGAGACCTACTTACTTCTCTCAAATTCTAATTATATGTGAAGTAAAATTTTCACACCCATGTGGCATGTTTGGTATCATCAGATTCAGCACTTTAAACAAATTTTGGGCATTGGAATAACCACTTTTCCTTTTTACATTGGACACAAATCATAATGTCAGAATGTTCAGCATACTAAGGAATTATATATGTGAAATCCTTAGGATAGTGTCTATCATGTTAAACACATACCATGATAGCTTTAATAGGGGCTGGTGGAGTAGACTTATTCTCTCATTGTGCCAACATGTCAGATATTATTTTAAAGAGCCATACTGTTTTATCAGAGGGGGGAAAACACTTCCAAAACATTGGAATCTGCAAATTTCTCCAAAGAGTATAAGATATGTGATAGCCACTTTTTAGGAATAGTAAACCAGAGTCTCTTTTCTATTATACCACCCCACCATGGACATACATTAATATGAATTATGCATATATATACAGACTTTTCTCATTAGAAATAGTCCTATATTTTATTATCAGACTCCCAGACTTGGCATTTTAAATTGGTCACAACATGCTTTCCCTCAGATAAAAGAATTCATGTAGATATTTCTTACATATCAATTGTTCTTCTAGATAGAATATACATATGCATCAAATTACATGCTGTACCTGCTCTTTCTTCTTATTCTCCAGTGTGAGTGCTACTCAGGAATGTAGTAGCAGTGAGGATGTTCACTACCCATGATGCTCTGACACCAAGAAGAATCACCTACAATTTATACAAATTTTCTTTTTCTTATTCTTCCTTTTTACTCCCTAACACCTATAACTAATAAGATGAAACTAATTTGCTCAAGATTATTTTTACTTCCCATGAAGCATGATAAGATTCTGGATATAACTACTATTCTGCTAAGTATTCTCACTGGTTTTTTGACCCATGTTTTTAACTGATTCACAGAGAGAAAGTAGGAAGACAAAAACATACATTTTGTAGATGTGAATCAGTACATGGTGAATATGTCTCAGTTAAGAATTCATTATGAAATTTTCTTACACCATCATGACGTTTTCATATTCTTCAGCTTCTTAAAGTAGTCACTTGGATATTTATTACAGAAGTATGGTTATAGAAGGTCTTTGAAAACTTTCAACTTAAGTTCCAGTTCCAACATTCAAATCTCTCAATAACAGATGAATAATTAAATACTAAATATAATTTTCTTTATTGGCTATATTTTTTCTTAGCAACTAATTCTATATCTATAATCTTTCAGAAGATAGTTTCTGTAACTGGAATGAAAAGTCCCTAGATAACAAGAAAACCAAATCCATGAATGTTTTCCAATAATTAGTTCTGAAACTCATGGAAGAAAGTTGAAAACTCAGGAATTAAAAAAGAAATAACAAAGTACATTTTATCAGAGGACAAGTGCTCGCACTTAATTTTGAGGATTAAGATTTCCCAGAATAAACTAAGAATCAGAAAACACATACTGGAAATCCAAACAGTTTATGTGAATGCTTCCTTGGTGGGAACTGACTGATTAGAGGGTTCCTGAAAATAAAATAAGGATTGGTATTATTGAAAATAGCATCATGATGGGGCTGGAGAGATGGCTCAGAAGTTAAGACCACCAACTGCTCTTGCAGAGGACCCGGGTTCAATTCCCAGCACCCAGATGGCTGCTGCGAACTGTCCTTAACTCCAATTCCAAGGGAATCCAAAGCCCTCTTCTGACATCTGTGGCAATGCACAACATGGGTGCACTCACATACATTCAGGCAATACACTCATACACATAAAAAATAATAAAATATTAAAAAAGAAAATATCATGTTTAGTAAATAAACTCCTCACTCAAGTGTATGCAAGCAGTCACATCTCATATAAAGATGATCAATCTTATAAATATTTGCAAAATCTCCTTCAGAAAACTAAAATAAAATTATTTTAAATTTATGAAAATACAAAAATTTTGATAACAATAACAAAAGTTGAAAGGTGGGTGAAACATAATTAAGATCCATAATTAATTATTATGGTAGTGGACATTAATGGAAACCAATTTGCAATAATATACACTTAGGAAGTACCAAAAATAACATTAATAGAAACCAATTTGCAACAATATATATTTAGGAGGTACCAAAAATAACATTATTAGTTGTCTCTGCTAGTGAAACTTTCAGAATTGTATTAAGTAAAAAAAGGTTGATTGGAAGACAAAAATCAGGTAGTTTGCCATCTACATTTTATGTCTAATGCCCAGTAACACCCAAGCCCCAAATCACAGAAATTAGTAGTACATCAGTCAGATGTCTCCTAAGAAAAGCAACCTACTTGATGCTCAAATCAATTATCTAAAATATCTCATTAAAATATGTTCAATAACTCAAAAACTCTTAAGAAGAGAACGGATGAAGTGATGAGTGAATGCATGTGAAGATAAGGTAGCAGAATTGTACCATTAAATGAAAGAAAACATTAAATTTAAAAAAAATTGAAGGAGAGATCTTGTAGGAACTCTGGGGCACTACAAAACATCAGATCTAAGATTTATCAGTATAGGAGAAAAAAAAACATATCTAAGGCACAGAACATATTTTCAGCAAAATAAAAGAAATGTTCCCCAAAATAAGTAAAAGATGTCTATTAAGGTACAAGAGACATACAGAATACTGAACAGACAAGAGCAGAAATGAAACACTACATATGACCTAATAAAACACTAACTGTACAGAACAAAGAAAGGAAACTGAAAGCTGAAAGACAGAGAGAAGTCACATGAAAATGTAACTCTGTCTGAACACCACCTGACTTTTCAATGGAGACTTTGCAAGCCAGGATGGTATAGCCTGATATTCTTAAAGTTCTTAAAGACCAGAAATTCCAGCACAGGGTTTTAAACTCAGCAAAACTGTAAGTTTTAAAATAAGAAGAAGGAAAATCTTTCTGTGACAAAAAACAGATTTAAGGAATTTATGACCACTACAGAGGTCACTGGAAGAAATACTTTACACTGAAGAGGATAAACAGTCTCAAACGAGCTCAGAGAACAAATTTAAAATTACAGAACAGTGAAACAAAAGACACCACCATCAAAACAAAAGCACAGGAATTAATAAACATTGCTCAATAATAAGACATTGACGATCTCAATTCCCTAATAAAGAGACACAGTCTAACTGCTGGGGTTAGAAAACAGGATAAATATTTTTTTGGTATCAAGAAACACACTGTATCATCAAGAGCTGATACCACAGTAGAGTAAGAAGATGGGAAAAGGTGTTCCAGGTAAATGGAAAGAAGAGACAAGCAAGTGTAGCTGCTAATCTAATATCTTCAAAAATAGATATTAAACCAAAGTTAATCAGAAGAGATTAGGAAGGATTTTTCATGGTCACTGAAGGCAAAATCAAGAGGATTTGATAATTCTAAACATTTACAAACAAACATAGGGCACTCAACTTCACAAAAGAAATACTATTATAACTAAAACCACAGATTACCCAAATACAGTGATAAATGGTTGACTTTAATATCCCAGTCTCACCAATATACAGATTAACTAAGCAATGGAGTTCAATGAAATCATAAATCAAATGTATCTATCAAATATATTCCACCATAACAGCAAAGAATACATTTTCATTCTTAGCATTCCATGGAACATTCTGAAAAACTGACCACGTGTTAGAACACAAAGCAAGTCTCAATTGAAACACTGGACAGTTGAGATAACATCCTGCAATGACTCAAACACAAAGGAATGAAGCTGGATATTGACAGCAGCAGAAATTTCAGAATGTGCACCAATTCATGGAAACAAACATACCAAAAACCACATGACTAAATGATAGTTGGTTAAAGGGAGACATCAAAAAGGAAATTAAAAATTGTAGAATTGAATGAAAAGGAAAACACAAAATGCCAATATATATGAGACACATGCAGGCAGTTCAAAGAGGATAGTTAGCAATAAATGTTTAAATCAGAAAGTTAGACCTATTTCATATATAATTTAATAATACACTTAAAGAGATTGGAAAAATCAAGAATAAAAAATACCCAAAAAGAATAGACAGGGAGGGATAAACAAAAATCAGGGCTGAAATGAACGAAATAAAAATGGAAAAAAATAAACAATAAAAATAATGAAATGAGCGATGGATCTTTGATAATGCTCACAAGGCTAACCAAACTTTGGCCAGTCCAGGAAAAACATAGAGAGGACACATATTAATAAAATCAGATATGGAATGGGAGGCTTTAAAATAGCACCCCCTCTCTCTTTCTCTCTCTTTCTCCCTCTCTTCCTCCTTCCCTCCCTATCATCCATCTATCGATTTATCATCTATCTATCTATCTATCTATCTATCTATCTATCTATCTATCTATCTATCATCTATCTATCATCTATCTATCCATCATCTATCATCTATCTATCTATCTACCATCTATCTATCATCATCTATCTATCTATCATCTATCATCATCTATCTATCTATCATCTATCTATCATCTATCTTCTGTCTATGATCTAACTATCATCATCTATCATCTATCATCATCTATGTATCTATCATCTACCTATCTATCATCTATCTTTTATCTATGATTTAACTATCATCATCTATCATCTATCTATTATCTCTTTGTTGGTGGGGGGCAAGATAGGGTTGTGAAGATATGGGAGGGTTTCTAAATATGATAAAAACATATTGTATGAAATTCACAAAAATTTTCAAAATCTATGTTCCAGTAAACTGGAAAATCTAAAAGAAATGGACTAATTTCTAGATTGGCATAACCTACCAAAGTTAAATTACGAAGAAATAAATAACATACCCATAAAAATCAATGTGATAGAAGCTGGAGAGAGTCTGATAGGGCTGAACAGCTAAGTGGTTAATAACACTGGCTGTTTTTGCAGAGGACCTAGTCTTAATTCCTAAGACCTACATGTTAGCTAACAATTGTTCATAACTCCAGTTCCAGGAAAACCCAATGCTCTCTTCTCACCTTCACAGGCATTGTACAACATGGGTACACTTATACACATGAAAGCAATACAGTCATACATACAAAATGAAAAATAATAAATAAAATATTAAAAGATAAAAATACAAGTCTCCCACTGAAAATATACACAAGATGACTTTAAAGAAGAAAACTATGCTACATTTGAAGGAGAACTAAGACTGACAAACCTCAAATTATTCCATAAAATATAAAAAAAAGAACATTCAAATTCTTTTTACAAAGCCAGTATTTCCCTTTTACCAAAACCAAATAAGTAAGCCCCCCCCAAAATGGAAAGTGATAGGACAGATTCCTGATCAATATAGATGCAAAAATCTTTATTTTCACTTTTAAAAATAATTATCTCATTTAAAAAAATTTTTCTTCAAACACCATCTTCAGTATTATTTCCATCCCTCACATTGTCCCATCCACTCTACCTATGTACACACACTCTGTTCTTCCTCAACTTTCTTTTCTTCCTTTGGTTATTATTGTTACATATAAACACATACTTTCATAAATACACACACAAACATATATATATATATATGTATATATACATATGTAAGTACATACATATATACATATTGTGGTCCATTGGAAAATAGATAAGCTATAATGGACCCTGTCCCTGGAGAAAAGTGAATCTCCCTCCCTCATCATCCATACATTGCTTCTTGTTCTTCAATTTGAGGTGGGAAACCCCTGACTTTCCCTTTCCACGTTGGCCTATCCACTGGTTTTGTCATCATACAGATCTCATTAGATTACCATATTGTGGATATTTCATTGGCAAAACTACCTTATCATGTCAAGAACACACTAACTAGCATTAAGTGTTTTTCCCCTCTACCTCTTACATTCTTTTCATCCCCTCTTCCAGGATGTTCCATGAGTTTGGGTGTAGAGGTTGCATTGTAAATATGTTACTTAGGGTGGCACCTTACAGTCTCTTTTTCACTGCATTTGACCAGTTGTGGGTCATTGTAAATTGTCCTCATATGTTGCAAAAAGAAGCTTATTTGATAAGTGGTGGGACACTTGTCAGTAAATATAAGGATCTGTACTGAGAATACAATAAGAGATTACATTAGCTTAGGAAAGTGACAGATCAAGATTTCTCTCCAACCCCACAAAAAACTGCAACTACTGTACCAATAGAGATAAATTGCTCAGTGGGTCACTGTGGTTCATAGGTTTTACAATTGGGTAGGATCTTTAATTGCAGTTCTCCCTTGGAAGTTTGCATAGTATCTCCTGATATTATGAGAGCTAATCTTCAGGGTGAAATCTTCCATGTCACTTTCAGTTCAATTTCTCCAAGTCCTCTTATCAAAATGTTTTGCATTCGTCAATTGGGTCTTACCTTCAAGTTCAGAAAGCTATCAAGGGCTCTGGCAATACCTGGCACTACTTTGGAGGCCTTTTGGATGATCCTGATGAACATCTCCAAAAAAGATTTTCCAGACCTGGCACTGTAATTTTGTTATATAACCATCAGCTATATATGTGTACTCACATTTATATTATGAGTAGACTTCAGTAGGCTGATTAAATATTACATTTTCCTATATAAACACACTTTAGTTATTATTTTTCTCTCATCTCTCTTCTCCTATGTAGTCAACTTTCTTCCTCCCTTTTAAAAGTGTCCCCCATTTTCTCCATTTCTACCTAATACCTCCTCATTCCTACTATCAACCCTGTCAAGCCCTGTCTTCACAGTTTTCTCCTGTTATTTTGTCCATTTTCCTGGACCGTGTAAGTTGGTTTTTGTCAGAGTATTTGTCACAGCTATTGAAAAAAAACTAGAACAAGTACTAATTGGAATAGAAGAGGTCAAATTATCACTATTTGCACACAATATGATATTATACATAAGACATCCCAAATATTCTATGAGAAAACAACTAGAAATGATTAATACTTTCAGTGAAGTGGCAGGTTACAAAATCAACTTACAAAAATCAGTAATCTTTTTATATACTAATAACATTTAATTTGAAAAAACATTCAAGGAAATATTAAGGAATTGGGAATGACTTCAAGGGAGGGAATATAGATGCAGTGATACAATTTGGGAAAGGGGCCTATTGGAATAGGGAATGTTAAGTTGGTTTTAAGATTGGGAAGCATGGTAGAGAATGGAGTATAGTGAGGGATAACCAACAATAAACGTCACTTGAACAAGCTATATGGAACCTTAGTACTGTAGAAGCTTCTTAAAATATATACACATACAGATATAAAATAAGTGGAGTTACCCTATAGGGCAAAATTCTCCAATCAAACAGCACAGGCTAGTAAATAAAAAGCCAAATGCTTGGAATAGGGTCCCTTTTTTGGAGCTGTTTAACCAGGAATGTCCCAAAAACCCTAAACAATACTAACTTTCATAGTGCTGAAAGGTATTGTGCATGCTAATGAAAGAGAAAAACAATCAATCTTATCCAAGTGTGAACCTTTGAAAACTGCAACAAGGACTGTCCTTGCAAGATTTATCCACTGGTACAATGTTAAGACAGTAACCAACAACTTTCTGACTGGATTTAAGCCCAATTCACAGGACAGATGCTATACATTTCACTGATATCAGAGCCAAGAAACTGTGTTTAGACAGTTTACAGGTTGTAGAGGATAACCTACTACCATTATTCTGGTGAGTGTACATATAATTAAACCTAGTCCTAATGATTTCTTGTTATGACCATGTATTAGTGCATTTCTCTCCTGTCATCAAAGCAGCTACATTTTAGAACATATGGAGATTAACACAGAAAAACACAACTGGTCAGTGTGCAGATTAAGATACTGTACGTGCAATACCTTAAATGAGACATCTATATTACACTGCTCCTTTCACCCCAAATATTCTGGGAACATTGTGGAAGGGGAAGAAAAAAGACTAAGTTCCACAGGTGTCAGATGAATAAAATGAGACATTCTTTTCATGACCCAACATGGCAGTTGCACATACAGTAACACAGGACTTGTGACAGCTAACCCATGCAAGATGAAATTCTAGCAAGGAATGGTGAGGTGGGCAAGAACTACCAGTCACACACAGCTGAGGAACAATAGGCAACTGATAGCTGAAAGGAAAGTGAGATTCAGTTTTCTTTGAGAGTATGATGCCAGATATCCATGTCCACTATTCTCCAGGGAATGGATCGACACCCACTGTGTTTGGGAAGCACAAATGTATTAGATCAACTTTAAAAAAATGTATATAGACACATGTGTGTGTGCATGTGCACACATGTACAGGATATTAAATTGGGAGGTGAAGTGGATGGATATTATAGCAGGGAGGCATTGAACAGAATTAAAAATATTATTTGACATTCTCAGATAATCAAAAATATTATCAAAGTAACATAATGTCAGTTAACAGTATGAACCTAACATTTAAAAATAAGTTTTTAAATAATTTCAAGATTAATAAGAGGTTACTGCAAAACCAAGATGAATAAAAATTTGTAGATTTTCACAACAGCAAAGGATTTGAGTTTTCTTTATTAAAATATCCTCAGGTGACTGGAGAGATGACTCAACGGTTAAAAGCACTGACTTCTCTTGCAGAGGACTTGGGTTCAATTCTAAGCACTCACGTGGCAGACAACAACTATCCAAAACTCTGGTTCAAAGGGACTTTGATACCCTCTTCTGACCTCTGCAGGCATTGTACAACACGGGTGCACTTACATACATTCAGACAATACACTCATACACATAAAAATTTTAAGAGTCTCATCTCTCTAAGACACTGTCTCCCATCCCCTTCCAGCAGTCATCAGTTGATAAACGATTAGGTTGGGTTGGAATTTCTTAACAGCTTCCCCATTTCTAGGTTGGAATTTCATCAGATTTGAGTTTACTGGTGAATTTTATGCAATGTATTTTCATCGTATTTAGATCACTCCTCTATCTACCATCCTCCATTACTACCTCCCAGCCAATACCACTCCCACAGATGAGAGGAAATAATAAAACCCTGAGTGGAAATCAAAGAAATAGAAAAAACAAAACAATACAAAGAATTAAGAACTGGTTCTTTGAAAAAAAATAAAAAGATAGCCCAGAAATCAAAAGGAAAAAAGGAGTAAACCCAAATCAACAAAATGTGAGATAAAGGGAGCCATTACAACAAACACCAAAGTCACCCAAACGTTATAATACATAGATGTAAGAGCTTGTGAAATAAAAAAGCAAATTTTACACTCTTAATATACCATGGATGAGAGTAAAGATTCTCATTATAAAAGAGAATGAATGCAGGAATCTAAGACCAAACATTAAAAAAATCTTAAAAAGCAGCAAGGCTAATAAGCAAATATTCAATCTTACAACTCTATGTCCTGTAGCGTCTGGGGCATGTGATTTCATAATATGAACTTCCTTCCATAGACTCAGGTAGCTCCACAATTTTTGTCCTGATATTTGTGAACCAATGGGGTCTCCCCTAGGCTGGCTCAATTCACAAACTGAGTTTTCCTTGGCAGAAATTTTACATTCTTGTCATTTTTAGCATCCGGGTATCTCCACTGTAGATTGGGCTTCACTCACCAGGCTCATAGAACACATGTTTAGGGACATCTTGCTCAAGTACTGAGCCTGGCTCATGTTGTCTGACTTCCCAGGCCTTTATTTTAAATCTCAGTGGAAATTTCCATTATTTAAACTTTTTCATCTTGTTTCATAAGGATGATGTTAAATATCTGCCACAAGCTTAGTAGTAGTTGACAAACCTTAGACCACAGTTGCAATGGATTCTTAATACATAAATAACAAACATAAGAAAACCTTTATGTAGTTCTGGGTGAGGCTTGTGTCCCAGTGGATGGATATCTATGATCTCAAAGAAAGTCTCTCAAACTAGTATGGAATTTTACAACCTGGGTCTTATACTGGGCAACGTCTGACAAATTCCTGAGTTTTCCTCAAGGCATTTTTTCTTCTGTCCAGGTGCAAAGTGTTTGGCTTGGCCTAATGGTGGCAATATTCTTAGTAAACATATTCATCTTGTTCACAAGTTCATTTAGCTTATGTATCACTCTTCTTCATGTTTTTCAAATCTTTATGCGCTATATTTTGCATCCATTTTTCATTCGATCCTGGCAAGTGACCAGAAAGAACCAGGTATTTTCTTAAATACTACAATATTTTGAAATTTTCTCTGTAAAATTAAATTGTCACTTCGTAAGATAGGAATTTTCACAAATTAATTCTACCAATCAATGAGCAAGGTAGATCTTTCCATCTCTTAGTGACTTCCTCTCTTTCTTTCTTTAAATACTAGAAAATTTCATTATAGAGATCTTTAATGTCTTTGGTTAGGTTTATCCCTAAATATTCTTTTGAGTTTATTGTGAATGGGAGTGTTTCCTTGTATTTTTTTCTGATTTCTAGTTATTGGTATATAGAAAGACTACTGATTTTTGTCAGTTTATTTTGTAACCTGTTACTTTATGGAAAGTGTTAGTCATACTGAGAAGCTCTCTGGTAGAATTTTTTGGATCTCATGTACAATATAATATCACTTGCAAATAGTGATAATTTTGCCTCTTCTTTTCCAATTTGCATTCCTTTAATTTCCTTCTTTTGTGTTACTGCTCTCCCAAGAGTTTCAAGAACTATATTGAAAAGGACTGGGGATAGTGGGCAGCCTTGACCAGATTTTAATGGGATTGTTTCCCGTTTTTTGCATTTTGAATGATGTTAGCCATGGGTTTGTTGCATATAGCTTTGATTATCTTGAAGTATGTTCCCTCCATTCCAATTTCCTCTAGTACTTTTAACAAGAAAGCAGTCTATAAATTCAACACAAGGCCAATATAAATACCCATGCATTGTTGGCAGAGCTAGAAAAAAAAAATCCTAAACTGCATATGGAATCACAAAAGACTTTTTTTTTTTTTTTTTTTTTTTAAAAAAAAAAAAAAAAAAAAAAAAACATTGCTAGGAAAATCACCACTCCAGACCTCAGATTATATTACTGAGCTAAAGCCATAGAAACAGTATAGTACTAGCACAAAATTAAACACATAGATCAATGGAACACAATCTAAGACCCAAGCATGAGTACATGCAATTTCAGTCACCTTATATTTGGCAAAGTTGCAAGAACACACAATGGAGGTTGTGGGAGACAGGCTTGAGCCCAGGGTGAAAGTCTTAATGACAGCCATACAGCAGGCATGAGACTGATGCCTAGAGCTTGCCACTCCCTAATCACCACCCGTGAGACTCTAAATTGCAACACTTAGATATTACAACAGCCTGGGTCACATGGTTCCCAGGAATCCAGGCTTGGTTAGGAAACCAGAAATTAAGTAACCTGCAACCTGCTGATAAGGTGTCTGACTCACAATGTCATGATAGGACACAGCCCTGCCAAATATCTGAGTTGTAACTCCTTGATTGGACCCCTATCCCATATAAGCTTGTGCCCTTCTACAATAAATTGGATCTGCCTCACTGAACCTGGTCTCCTGTGTCTGAAGGTGGCTCTGCTGACACAGTCTCCTTACCAGCCCTGGGGTCGGGAATAGGCAGAAGTAGTGACAATAGGAGGCAGCACTGGCTAGCAGAAGGGCAACTGCAGCAAGCAGAAGAGCAGCAACAGGTTGCTGCTACAGATAGGAGCGGAAGGGGGGCAATCAGAGGCCTTGCCCAGGGGATTTGGGCAAATTGGAGAGCGGCAGCAGGCGGCTCCTGTGCGAGCGAAGGAGCAGTGCCAGAGACAGCACCAAGCGAGCAGAAGAGCTGACGCAGATGGTGCCCAGGGTGAACGGAGAGCTGCCACAGGAGGGAATACAGCATCTTCAATAAACGTCACTTAGAAAATCAAATCTCCACCTGTAGGAGAATGAAAAGGGAACATTGCCATTCATCCTGCAAAAAAGTCAACTCCAAATGGATCAAAGACCTCAATATAAAACTTGAAACTCTGACAACTGTTAGAAGAAAATATGGGCAGAGCCTTAAAATATATCAGTGTGGGAAAGGACTTTCTAAATTGGACATCAGTTGACCAGGCATTAAGGTCACCAATCAAGTAGTGAACTAATGAGATCTCATTAAGCTGCATAGCTTCTATACAGAAATAGAAAAAAAAAAAAAAACACCAAAGAGATCCATTGAGGGTAAGAAATATTCACTCATTACACTTATGACAGTGGATTAATATCTAGAATATACAAAGACTTAAAACACACACACATATATTGGCGGGGGCAGAATCTTCAAAAATGGTTTTGGCAAAATTGGATCCCCATGTGTAGAAGAATGAAATTACAGCCTTAATAATTACCCTGCACAAAGTCAACACTAAATGGATTGAGATTATCAATGTAGTATCTAAAATGGTGAAACTGTTAGAAAAATAGATAGGCAGTACCCTACAAGATACAGTTGCAGGAAAAGGACAATCTAAATTGGACATCAATCATGCAGGAATTAAGGTCAATACATTACTGCTTGATTCAATGAACTTAGGCAGAAAATCATGGTGGAGGAAGCATATGCAAGAAGGCATTCTTCTTTTGTAGCAGACAGGAATAATATAGAGGGCATAAAGGCAAGAGCTAAAGAAATATGTGATTCTCATATATTCCTGCTCACATCCTCCAACTCAGCCCCACTTCCTGTCTTTTGCAGCTTTTCAACATTGTTATGTTTTGAATCTTCCAAAGGCCTGTAAATATTTTTATTTATTTTTAATTTTTATTTTTTGGTGAGGTAATTAAAATATAGTTTATATTGTATAAAATATGCAGACACTGTGCATATTCTATAAAACAAATATTCAAATTGTATCATTATTAATTTTATGGTATGATGTTTTTATTTTATGTATATGAATGTTGCTCCTCCAAGTATGTATCTAAGTGCACATGTGCAAGCAATTCCTATTAAGGCCAGAGGAGCACATATCTTTTGGAAGCAGAGTTACTAACTGTTGTTACCTGGCTGGCATTTGGGTACTGGTAGTCAAACTTGAGTCCTCTGCAAGAGCAGCCAGCACTCTTAGCCACTGAACCATATATCCAGACCCTGTCAATAAAGTAATTGATTAATTATATTCTAGCTTATACAGTTTATTCATGTCTAGATATGGCATCAGATATATTCCTAGACATGTGACATACTTATCTCCTATGCATTTTGTAATCCAATTAAATTGAAAATTGTATTTAACCATCAAATGTTTGGTACTTTAAAACAAATCATGAAAGTGTAAGCAACCTGTTAGAGAAAAGTAAGGTTATAAAGGTAAGGCAGAAGCATGGATGAAGTTAAGGGGAGTTAAATATAATTGTCACTCCTTATATACATGGATGAAACTATCATAGTTAAACTCATTGTTCTTCACAAATAATGCATGTGAATTAAATTGTACATAAGATTCCAACTTATAGAAATGTGAGGAAATATCCACCAAACAAGACTAGCACATATATTCTAACCAACTACACATGTATTGATCTCCAGGGGAGTCCACATGTAATGCATAGGACCCCTTAACATATTCAGAAGTGAAATAATAAATGCATCTTTTTCAAGCACTGGAAGATAAAACCAGAAATTTATAGCAGGAAGAAAATGGAAAATCCAAGTGTGAAAAAAAGAAGCAAACTTGACAGAACGTAGACTGCCCTGGGAAAAGTGTCTTAGTGAGGAACTGTCTACATTGGGTTGACCTGTGGGTAGGTTTGAAGGAGATTGTTCTAGTTATCTGAAGGAGATTGTTTTATTTAAGTTAATTGATAGAAAGGTACAGTCCACACTGGAAAGCACCAATCTCTAGGGAAACTGTTCTGAACTTTATAAGTGGAAAAATTAAGACAATCACAATAAAAAAAAAAAAAAGCCAAGAAACATCTATGCAGTGTTTCTATGCTCTTAACTGTGGATGTGGTATGAAGAGCTGTTTGAAGTCCAAGTTTGGCATTTCCACGATGAGGGACTATAACATGGAGTCGTAAGCTGAAATAACCCCTTTTCTCCCATAGTTGCTTTTTATCAGAGTATTCCATCAGAGCAGGAGAAATGAAACTAGGATAGCAATTGGTAACAAGGAAATGAGATGGTTGCTGTGATAAACATGATAGTGTACTTTTTATGTCTTTGCCTCATTTTATTGGAAGGTCTTGGAATTTGGCATATTGGTCCTGAAAAACCATTGAATGCTGGAAGCAGAGATTAATGTGCTCTTGGAGTGTGAGCTGGGAAGACAAGAATGCTGAGAGAAATGTAGATAATTGAGGCCCAGTCAATAGTGTTTTACGTAGGAAAAAAGACTCAATCTGAAATAGGGATGGAGGTTATTTGTGTGATATTTTTATTAACGCTGTTCTTGGGCTGATTGGACTCTGACAAAATAGGCATCAGTTATTGTTAGAGATGAGCACCACTAATTAAAACTTGTGCTTTGTTGGGACCAAAGGAAGTGTTTTCTCAGATCCAGTACCCAGAAGCTAATATTACTGTCCTCCAAGGAGTCTAGGCTGCCACTTAAATTAGCAATGTAAATGTCATTCACATGGTACTGAAGCAAGACTCAAAGAGGCCATGGACAGCAGCTGAACCCTGATACTATTGACATAGAATTGAAGCCTATACAGAGAAGCCCCAAGAAGCTACGAAAGGTGAAACTCAGTTGCAATGGAGATGCCAGGACATTGGAGAACCGGAATTCTGGAACTCACAGCAAAGGTCACTCTATATGTGAAGGGAAGCAGATCTAAGTCCAAGGAGCAGGGTGCACAGCAGTTTTCAGAGCTGGAGGAGTTGAGCTACTCAAGACTTTTGCAGCTCAAAAGAGTAGCAGAATCAGATCCTGGACTTGTAACAGCAAGATTTCATAATGCCGTCCTGGATTCTGGTTTTGTTGTGATGTGGTTGTTTCTATTTCTTTCTTTCTTTTTTTTTTTTTACCATTTTGGAATAAGAAAATGGTTCTATGTAATTATATTTGGGCATTGTGTATTTATTTATTTTATAGAAGGTCACAGCTATGAAAATTTCAACTTTTAAAGTGTTGTAAAGTTTAAAGACATTGGGGTCTTTTATAATTGGAACCTGTTTCATATGAGGAGATAAACATGATATCTTAGAGACAAAGGGTGGTGGGTTATGGTCTCAGAGTGATCTATTTTTGTGTCAAGTTGATGAGGAGAGGACCACTGTGGTTAGATTTAATCGTAAACCTGACGTCACTTGGGGAAGAATCACTTAGGGAGAGAGTCTCAATGAGGGATCATCTACACCAAGTTAGTCAGTGGGTATGCGGGGATTTATCTTAATTTAGTTAATTGATATAGGAAGACCTGGTCTACTGTTTGTAATTCTATTGCCTAGATGAAGGGGGGGCATGTCCTGAACAGTATAAAAATTAAGAAATCAAGTTGATCACGGACAAGTGAGCAAATATATATAAATTCTCTTCTGTCTGTTCTTCACAGTGAATGTGATGTGGGTAACTTTTCAATGTTCCTGCCTTGACTTCCCCACAATCATGAACTGTAACCAGGAATTTTAAGGTTAAACAAACCTTTTCACATAAATGTCCTATTGTCAACCTATTATCATAGCAACAGAAATGAAACCAAGATAGTGGTAATGTGGAAACACTACTGGGAAGAAAGTTTATAGTTATGAACTCATACATAGAAAAATAAAAAATTAGAGAATATGAAGTACACTAAACCAAAAATGTCTGGAGGGGGAAAATAAAATATAAAGCAAATATCAATAAAAGTGAAGATGGAAAGATTGTAGAAATATGTCAGTGAAATAAAAGCTTATTATGTTTCAAACAAAGAACTGGAAAATCTTTTTCTAGATTAACTAAGAAAATAATAGTAGCATTACAATAAATTATATCTAAACAAAGAAAGGATAATAAAACAGACAACACAGTATATTAGATGAAATTTTCATTATTCATAAAAATTACCCCCCCAAAAAAAATTTCAGAAGGAATGAAATGATTTTTTGCATACAATTTCAGAGACTCCAGAACATGGTAGGCTGTTTCCATGTTTCTGGGCCAATTCAGAGGCAGTATGTCCTCCCTAAGGCCATGGTAGCAGACCTATTCTCTTTGTGACAGAAAACAGAGAGACCAGCACCTCATATGTCTGGGATAAGATACAGTTACAATAATTCTCCCGCAGTGATCTGCCTCTTTCAACCTTGTCTTAATCTCCATAGTTCCACCACCAGGAAATAGTCTATTTGAATCCAAGATCAAGGAGCTCATGAACTTTAAGTCTTATATACCCACTCAGACACACGGAATTCCAATTTGCTAATAAACCTCTTAATCTATCCTGGTTGAACATCAAGATTTTCTGCCCTGGATTGCACAACCTTCAGGCATCCTGGTGCCAGCACATTTCGTGGTTCCCAGGAGCCCTCTGGTCCTGGTCCTGCCCTCACCTCCCTTTGCTTCCCTGGGCTTCACAGACTCCAGCATCCTGGTGCCAAACCTTACCTGGGTAAATCCAGCATTGCCCATGGTGCCTTGACTCTCCCAGATTCATTCACCCTCCCAGCTCCCACCTAAAATGGGTACTGGTCCATTTCTTCTGTTGGAACTGCACACTCCAGGACTGACATCTCAGCCCAGAAACCCCACTGCTTCCTCATCTTTTGCATCCATACCAACCTTTTGTGGAAAATCTTGTGACTGATTTTGCCTTTTGCCTTACATACCTATCACGCTGGAATGTAGTGCTTCCTGTTTCTTTTCAGAGAGAAAACTATGTAAGTCACATGGTTTCCAGGAATCCGAAACTTAGAGAAACTGAAACTTTTCATGATAATAGGGCATCTGGCCTGATAGATTGTAATAGGATACTAGTCTGCCATGCTAATAAGGGATCCCATATGCTGTTTTATGATTGGCCTATTACCCCTATATATGCCTGTACTTTCCCACAATAAAGCAGATCTGTGTCACTGAACCTGGTCTCCTGAATCTGAATGCAGCGATGCTGGTGCAGATTCCTCACCAGCCCTGGGGTCCAAACAGGATGACTGATCTGAGGAACTGAGAGAGCAGGAGAGTGACAATAGCCGGAGGAGAGCAGCCATAGCTGGGAACCACACCAACCCAGTTCCTCCCAGTAGTCACCATGATCCCTTGAGGCCTCTTCTTGCACCCACCTCTCTTTGCATTCCTGGGTGGCACAGCCACCAGCTTCCTGAGACCAGCATCTTTCCTGGGCTCTGCTCCCAGGCAGTCCAGCCCCCAAATTCCTGAGGGCAGAATCTTTCCTGGAGGGATCCAGCCCTTAGGAGAAAGCCGGTGAGCATCTGATCCTCTTCTGACTTGGGCCTCTCTGGGAACTCCTGAAGATGAAAGGAATTTGGCCACTCCATTGTAAAATCAAAAGATAGAACCTGAAGCCTATACAAACAAGATTTTCATGCCTAACAAGTAAACCATGAGGCACATAAAGTTTACAAAAAGAAGACCTAAACTGAACAAATGAAGGCTTGAGTATCACATAAGAATCAGAAACTATGAAAGAAATTCACATGTCAAAGTCACAGAGAAAAAAATCATAACATGAAAAATCAAAATATTATATCTCCACCAAGTACCAATAGTCCTCTAGAGGAGTACAATGATAATCCCCTAGAGATAACACAGGACATGGAACTCAAAAGAACAGTCATAAACATTATAAAAGAATTCAGTGAATTTAAAGAACACACAAAGAAATCAAAGAACTGAAGGAATATAGAGATAAACATCTGAACGAATTCAGAAAAGAGTTTGAAATATTGAAGAATACTCAGGCTGAAATGAAGAAGGAAGTGAAATACTCAGTAAGCCAATTAGAAATGACAGGAGAAAGCCTCACCAATAGGATGAATGAAATGTAAAACAGAATATCAAGAATGGAAGATAAAATGGATGAATTAGACCACTCAAGCAAAGATTATGAAAAATTTAAGGAAACACAAGAATGGAATGTGCAAGAATTGTGTGACACCATAAAAAGACCAAATGTACAAATCATAGACATATAGGAAGGAGAAGAAACTCAAGATAATGGTGTGGACCAGATCTTTAACAGGACTGTAGAAGAAAATTTCCCAAAATTAAAGAAAGACATCCCCATACATATAAAAGAAACATATAGAACACCAAATACACATGACCAGAAAAGGAACTCTCCACTGCACATCATAGTGAAAACTGTGAAGGTACAGAATAAAGAGACAATACTTAAAGCTGCAAAAGAAAGTCAAGTCACATAGAAAGGAAAATGCATCAGGATTACAGCTGACTTTTCAGTGCAAACTATGAAAGCCAGAAGAGCCTGGACCAAAGTATTCACAGTTCTAAATGGCCACAAATGTCAATCCAAATTACTTTACCCAGCCAAAATGTCTATTAGAGTCAAAGGGGAAACAAAAATATTCCACGAAATAAATAGGCTGAAAGAATTCACGTCCACAAAGCAGTCCTTCAGAGAGTTCTTGAATCAATACAAAGAGCTGAAGAAAGGAATAATACCCAAGCAGTTACCAAAAGAAATTCAGGTATCAAGAATGAAAAAAAAAGAAAGTGACAGGATTCAATGCACATCTTTCATTAATAACTTTAAATAACATTGGATTGAACTCCCCAGTCAAAAGACACAGACTAGTTGAATGGATTAAGAAACAAAACCCATCTTTTTCTTGTCTGCAAGAAACTCATTTCACTTTCAAGGACAGGTACTACCTTAAGGTGAAAGAATGCAGAAAAATATACGAAGCAAATGCTATTAAGAAAAAAGCAGGCATTGCAATTCTAATATCTGACAAAATATACTTTAAATTAAAACTAATCAGAAAAGATAAAGAGAGCCACTTCATTCTGATCAAAGGAACTATAAACCCAGAAGATACTGCAACCATGAACATATATTCTCCAAACTCTGATGCACCCAACTTCATAAAAAGAGTACTACAGGACTTTAAGACACAGATTAATCACAACTCATTACTTGTAGGGGACTTCAGTAATCATTGTCTCCATTAGATAAGTTAACATGAAGGAGAATTAACAGAGAGACATCTGAATTAAACAATATCATATATCAAATGGACCTAACAGACATCTACTGATTATTCCACCCAATCACGAAAGAATATACTTTCTATTCAGTGCCCCATGGACCTTCTCCAAAATTGACCATATACTGGGGCACACACACAAAGAAGCCCTCAACAAATACAGAAAGATTGAAATACTTCCATGCATTCTATCAGTCCACAATGCAATAAAGGTTAAACTCAACACAGGAAGAAACCATAGTAACCACATGAACACATGGAGATTAAACAGCACAATCCTAAATGATGAATGGGTCAAAGGAGAAATTAAGAAGGAAATGAAAGTATTCCTGGAACTAAATGAAAAAGACAGTACAACACAGCAAAACCTCTGGGAAAAGTTCCTTAGAGGGAAATTATAGCTCTAAGTGCCTACATTAAAAAATTGAAAAGAACACAAGTAAATGACTTAACATTACAACTCAAGAAACTTGAAAATCAACAATGAATGAAACCCAAACCCAGCAGACAAAAAGAAATAACAATGAAATTAATGAAGCAGAAACATATAAAACAATACAAAGAATCAACGAATCAAAGAGCTTGGTCTTAAAAAAGATAAAAAAGATTGATAGAAGGCTAGCCCTGTTAACCAAAAGAAAGAAAGAGCACCTCCAAATCAACAAAATCAGAGATGAAAGGGGAAACATCACAACAGACACCAAAAAGATCCAGAACCTGATAAGGGAACACTTTAAAAGCCTATATGCTACTAAATTTGAAATCCTAAAAGAAATGGACGGGTATCCAAAAGCATGGGAACCATCAAAACTGAACCAAGAATAGATTAACAGCTTAAACAGACCCATAAGACATAAGGAAACAGTAATACAAAACCTCCGAACTCAACAAAGCCTGGGACCAGATGAATTTACAGCAGAATTCTACCAGATTATTTAAAGAAGGTCTACATCCAAATACTACTTAATTTATTCAAAAAGATAGAAATCTAGGGAGAACTCCCAAATTCCTTCTATGAAGCCAGGATCACTCTAATACCAAAGCCAAGTAAAGATACAACCAAAAAAGAAAACTGCATCATAGATGCAAAAATTCTCAACAAAATACTCACAAACCACATATAGACACATCAAAAAGATCGAACAATATGATCAAGTTGGCATTATTCCCGAGATGCAGGGATGGCTCAATATATGTAAGTCAATAAACCTCACAGATCATATAAATGGCCTCAAAGACTAGAACCACATGGTCATCTCAATAGATACAGAAAAGACCTTTGACAAAATTCGACATGCATTTAAGTTCAATGTCTTAGAGGGAATTGGATTGCAGGGACCATACCTCAACATAATTAAAGCCATATACAATAAACCCACAGACAACATCATTCTGAATGGAGAAAAACTGGAAACATTCCCATTGAAATCAGGAACCAGACAAGACTGTCCACTATCTCCACTTCTCTTTAACATAGTGCTTGATACTCTTGAAAAGCAATAAGAAAAGAGAAGGTAATTAAAGGAGTAATAATAGGAAGAGACGGGATCAAATTATCCCTTTTCACAGATGATATGACATTTTATCTAAGAGATGCCAAAAATTCCACCAGAAAAGTCCTAGAAATTAGTAACACATTGAGTAGAGTGGCAGGTTACAAAATGAATCTACAAAAGCCTGTAGCCTTTCTATATACCAATAACAAGCAATCAGAGAAAGAGGACATGGAAACACTCCCTTGCACAATAGCTGCAAAAAAAAAATAAAATAAAATATCTCATAATAAACCTGACCAAAGATATTAAAGACCTCTACAATGAAAATTTTAAACCTTTCTTTTTTAAATACATCAGAAGATGGATGGTCCTCCCATGCTCACAGATTGGAAGAATTAATATTGTGAAAATGACCATCTTACCAAAATCCAATTATAGATTCAATGGAATGCCAAACAAAGTCCCCATGACGTTTTTCACAGAGTTGGAAAAAACAAAACACCGTAAGATTCATATGAAGCACAAAAACTTTGGATAGCCAAAGCAACCCTGAGCACTAAGAGCAATGCTGGGGGGATTACTATAGCACTGGGGAATGGCTGGGGGTGCCGACAACCCAGTGGACAGTAACAAGGATGACAGTGTATACGGGTTCCAGTGGAGGGGGGGTTATGAGAGGGTGCCATTTGGGAAATGGGTATATAGATGAATAAGATTGTTTGGGATGTTCTGTATGATATACACACATACACACACACAAAAAAAAACACATAAAAAATGACTTATATTTGAGGAGGAAGCAAAAAAATTTACTTCATGTTAATTAGTAGAGGTGATAAGCATTACCATTGAAATCGACCTGATGACTTTATATACACAATCAAGTGCCAAGGATATGAGTGCAACTGACTGTGACTAGTAATAATCAGATACATAGAGATTAGAGATGCATGTGCAAACATCTAAGTGTTAGTAGCATTAAAAATGAATCTTTCTGTAGGAAGCAGTATATTTTTAAATGAAATGATGATCTTTTTTAAAGGTTAAAAATACATCCAGTTTTATGTCTTTCAGGTTTTATACCGAGTTCAATATTGTATAACTGTATTAATTCAAGTGTGACCCTAAAATTTACTGCCATTTTTGAAAGAGATGGGCCTTTGCTCTGGAAATTGTTATTGAATATCTTGAAGCTGTAATCAAATGCTTCTTCTAATCATGTGGTTATTAAATAAAGAAAAGTTTATGTTACAGATATGATAATTCAAATGGAGGATAAATAATGGATGGGGGGCAAAGCTGGCAAAAACAAAACTAATATTGATAAGGAAGTAGGAAAATTTTAAGTCATATTGTATTGAAGATAGGATTGAAATATGGTGTAAGTGCTATTGAAAACTCACATGTGATTTCCTAAGATTTTTGAAAATAATACTTATGCATAACAAAGCAATTTCACTACATCTCCCCAAAACATTGAAAATATAATTTGTTATCCATACACTTATAATAGCATTATATATTACTATAATAACTCTATAAAATGCAAAAATGCATAGGCAGATGATTATATAAACAAATATGGTACATGCATGTAATGGAATTGTAATAAGCATAAAAATGAGTGAAAGCTTGTCACATACTTCAACATGATAAACTTTGAGGACACTACGACGAATGAAATAAATTCAAAAAGTCAAACGCAAAGTTCAACTTACACTAATTATTTGAACCACCCAAATTATAGAAACAGATTTGGGAGTAGTTTTCAATGTCTTGAGGAAAGTTTAAAATGGTGAATATAATTATGTGTCTTGTTGCTGCCAATTTGTTTTCATTTTTAAGTTATTCTTAGGTGTGTGTGTGTGTGTGTGTGTGTGTGTGTGTTTGTGTGTGTGTGTATTCCCAGTGTATATGTGTGCCTGTGAAATCACAAAGAAAGCTGAAGTTACAGGCAGTTGGTGTTGCCTGGCATGGGTGCTGAGTTCCATCGAAGGAAGAGTAAGGTCTCTTAACCATGGAGCCAACTCTCCAGTCCTCTGTTGTTTTGAGAAAAGGTTTTCCTATGTAAACCAAGTTTGTAAAGAGCTGGATTTCTCTTTCCTCACATCTGACTTAGGGGTGTGTGCAATCATCCTTCTGGGAGTTGCTGGTAATGGGTATAGTGTTTCACAATTAAAAGGTGATATATTTCCATTAATATGTGCAAAATCATTTGAACACACACACAAAAAACCATAGCTCTTAAAAATACTTAAGATGTTAAATTGTATGTTTCCTCTTCCTTATCTACAACAGAAAGAAATATCTGAAGGAAAATTTTTGACTCTTTAAATTCCAAACTCCTTTTATTATGTTTATGAATTTAATAAAAAATGATTTTCCAAGTATTAATGATCAGAAAATTATAAACCTCAAACAGATTCATTCAAATGAAGTTCATGATATGTATATTTTTTCCAAAACAAAGAAGCATACCATAAAAATGAAATTGTAAGAACTAAAAAAGAGACCTCCAATACAAGAGTTTCATAATCTCAGTAATCAGGATGACAGAAAATGTTCATGAAAGCATGAAAGTTCTTTATCAACGTCAAAGTCCTAGTCTTTCCCTCAAAATAAATGCCTAGAGAGTTGTTCTTCTTTAAGGGAGAGATTCTAGATTCGATGACTAGACCCTAATGGATGACCTTGTACTGAAGGACCTCTGGGTACAATAACTTGATAAGGCCTTAACATATTGACAGAATGAATTCAATCTGGTGGGGGTAGGGAAATGGAGGGTGTGAAGGGGACTGGAATATAAGATGTTTTGTATGAAATGCACAAATTTCAAATAAAATATACACTAAAAATAAACAAAATTAATACCTGGAACATAAATGGTTTCAAGTTCCTCACTTAATTGGCTACCTTAGAGTTTCTAGGATGGAAATTTAAGGTGATACAGAATCTTTTGAATACTGACAATAATATAGAAAGACTAACAAAACAGGAACAAACGTAATTTGAAGGTAAGCAGAAAATATGCAGATGAGTAAAGTGAACATCTGAATTCACACATAAGATAACAAGAAAAAAGAAAGACAAGTCACTGGCCACCTCTCCGTAATTAGAATGTTTTGAAGAACAATAGAATGAACCTAATGTTAATATTGCACTAAACGATATATATTTCATAATAGGTTTACACAACTGGACTAGAGAGAGAGAGATAGGTAACCAGCATCAACTAACATATACTGCAATTACTCACACTACAATAAAACAAAGAAGACTCGTTAATTCCTCTATGCCATTTTCGTCAATACTTGAGATGATTCCTTTATCATAGTCAAGACCAGTCTAACTGCTATTTTCTGAAATATCTGTAGATGTTAGAGTTGGAGTTTGTTTCCTTCCTTTTAAAATATGCAACCTATGCAGTGCTGTATATGTTGTTTTCAGTAAAATTTAAAGGAATGCTTAATAGGTACTAAGAGTAGAAAAATGCGGATGGAGAGCAGAGTTTTTATAAGAAAAAGAAACAAAACGTTATGACAAGCATTAAAAGCAATGCTGCAGTGTCTTGTTTCCTGCTGCTATTGACCATGGGAATTTCACAGTAGCTAATATTAAATTAAACTGATGGAGGGAGATCCCAAAGACTAGCTGCATAAAAGCTATTTTGAGACTTACATCCCTTCATTTTCCTTTTGAAAACTTTCTTCTTGCCTTTAATTTAACAACACGGATGGCATAATGTGATCCTTTCCTGTCTCTAAGCTTCAGCAGGAAGCTTGCTTGCAGCTGGAAATCATATTGTGGTAATGCATCCCAGAATTGTATGTTAACATGTGCCACTTCAAAGGCTGTGTGAAGGGGCCAGAGGAAAGAATCCTGGGACAGATTCAGAGTGGCATGGGGATCAACATGTGAGGTACTGTCTTTGAAGAAACACATGGGACTGTAGACGTCAGAGCTTTGGTGCATCTGGTATGTTTTACTTGAAGAATCAACTTAATGTACAAATAGGAATCTGGGAAGAATTAGAGCCCCAAAGAGTCTGCTTTGCTTTGACAGAAAATAATGTTCTTTGTTATTTGAATATATATACCAGAACCCATTATGGCATTTAAACATAATGAACACAGCAAAGAAAAAGACAACAAAATGAAAGGAACAGTGGAAAAATATCTAACAGCATATACTGGTTACCCCCTGAGTTTTCAGTTAAAATGAAACAGTGCCTTTAATATCCAAGAATATCTTCATTTTTTTCTCTCTCTATATATATATGCATACATGTAATTTCCATCTTTATTTCTATAGTGTCTACATTATTCTCTGATAGATCATTGGCCAGGGGGGATGCCCATTAACACTTTTTAGATTACTAGCCAGCTTTCTGCCACAAAAATTTAAATGTTTATGCATCTGCAGTTCATTCTGTGACACAGCATCACACTGTCTCTAGAAGACTCAAACAAATAATTCATTCGAGGAGAGAGGATTTTCACATCAGTGGCTTGGCTTTAAAAAACTTTATGCCATTTAATTGATGAGTACATTAATTTTATCATTAACTTAAATTTTATATATATGGAATTTCAGCTCAATCTTCCTGAGGTATCTTCTCCTACAGAATTTTAGGGAAATGTAGATTATGATGTAAAGAAACATTGTAGTATAACACAAAAATCTGTTAAAATAAATGTTCATTACTTTTTTGCTTATGAAATTCCTTATTTTTATTAGTTTATGAACAAATTTATCAAGAAACATTGAAAATAGTATGAACTCTTCCAAATGTGGCTATTGGATTCACCTTATGTTAGATATAATTTGAATAAGAATAATTTTATAATTTTCAAATCAACTTGAGATATATATTTATTATCATAAGTCCAAAAAATAATTCTCTATGGTCTACACCCATAATTAGAAGTGAGAGGTATGATTCAAACCTTTGACTTTTTTCTTTCCTTGGTTGTACATGAGTACATAAAATCAGGACATGATTTACTACAGTTTTCTTAATATTAGTAATGGTTGAAAAGCAATGAGAATGCCTATATTTATATAAGCATTAGTAAACTTATAATAAACTTTTTCTACAGAAAAGGTAGAATCAATCACACATGCTTTCGTGTGTGTGTGTGTGTGTATGTGAGTGAGTGTGTACTGAACCCACTACATATAAAAGTTTTTGTTAATTAATTCAAGTGTGGTGCTTAAGAGAAATTTCTTTAAAATTAAACATTTTGTTCTTTTACATTATAGAAATTAATTTAATTTTCTTATTTTAAAATTGTGCCATAACAGCAAAACCAAGTATGCTCCTCTCTTCATATACTATCCACCAATATTTTGTTCACATCAGTGTGGATTTTGACAGTTGTAAAAGCCAATACTTTGGAGGAACTTTCTTTCAATGTAGTATTGTTTTATGGGGATAACAGCCATAGTTTGAGGCCTATTCTAATGTGATCAGAGAGACTTAAAAGACAGTTTTTGCCCTTTGCCCTCCAAGGTCAACTAAGTTCCAGGGGACTATGGAAAATCTCTCAAAATATCCTATAACTGTGGTGACTCGTCTGTCCTCTTGTTAAGGGAGGATGTGGAAACCCTCTGAGATCGACTTGAACCATTGTCCAGTCTACAAATAGGAGGGTCAACTCAGAGGAAACATCTCATTCATGCTTCCAAGTGAAGCCATACGTGATTGAGCAGGACATTTTTCTTAAATGGAACTGATAAAAGAAAGGATCCAGGAGTTCCTCCCAACACAAGTGACCCCTGAGGAACAAATCCTCAAATTACCTTAAGTGTGAAAATAAATTGATTTATTTGGGCCAACTGTATGGTCTTAAACACCCAAAAGGAAAGCATAATCAAAGAGTAAAGTCATCAGTATATTTTTTTAAGAGTTCAAGGGATTACACTTCCCAGGTATTAGGCTTAATTCTATATAAAAAGCTATTTAGACAATTATTTCTTATTGATGATTTTGTTCTTTTCCAGAAAGTGCTGCTCAGATGTAAGACTCAAATGTTGGTCTCCATTACTGTAGTGGCCACCTCTAGCAAAGGGAGACAACAAGCTATTGTTCTAAAATGATGGATAAATTTGTTTTCTTCCCTTATCTAGAAGCCTTTGAGAAGGAACCAACAATAATTCTTACCACTCCAACAGCTATCAAAATACCTGAAATCAAATCCTGAATCCATCATTCTAAAGTCCAGCCTTGGAAGATGAAAAACAAAACAGAGGAGGAAACCAATAGAGGGATGATTTTGGAAGCCCTTTTCAAAAAATTCCAATTGACTTTCATATGAACATTTGAAATTTTCCCTTTTCTGTTTTTTTTTCTAGTTCCTTGTCTAAAACTTGTAACACTAATTTCTCTTGCCCTTGCTTCTCCTTCACGTCTCCTATTCATGATTTAAGAACTTTTCTTTCCCTTTAGAGATAAGAGTTATGCAATTTGGGAGTCTTTTAGATAGACAGGCTGAAGGTGTACTCCAATTGCCTCACCCTGCATCCGTGTTCAGCATCGAAGAAGCCAGAGTGGTCTGTGACCCAAATCCCTAATAGTAATTTGGGTAGCCTCTTCAGAGGATGGTGTGATAAGAATGGGAGGTAGGAACTGGCTAGGCAGTTAGGGTAAAAAGACCCAAAAGTAAAGTAGCCAGTTTCATGGGTAAAACTCCCAACGTCCTTGGGCTTCTTAGCAACATACTTTGTTCCAAAGGCCAAAAATGTCCAAGTATTTGGGGTTACCTCTTCAGAGGGGGGAATGTTAGAGTAACCAAAAGCCACATTTAAAAAAAATGAAAGAAGAAGAAAGAGTAGATGAAATTATCAGAAAAAAAGTGATGGGGAGATATGGGAGTAGTTGGAGGGGAATGAGTGGGCATGTATTTGATTAAAATACCTTACATGCATGTATGAAATTCTCAATAAATTATTTATGTAAGAAAAAAGGATTGTGAATTTTTTTGCAATGTCTGAAGTTAAACCCAGTGTCCTCTGTGTGCTAATTTAGTTATAACTGGGTTGCTCCTCCAGCTACAAGCTATAATTCTAGGGTTATGAATACTTTTTGTTCAATAAAGATAAATAAGAGACTTAGAGATGACTCAACTCTTCAGGGTCATTGCTGTGCAATAAAAAGACCTGAATTTGACTCCCAACATTCATGTAAAAGCTGGACATGGGTGTGCATGTATATAACACAAGTGCTAGCCAATCCTGAGAGCTTGCTCCTCAGCCAGCATACCTGAAAGGGAGAGCTTCAGGATCAGCAAGATAAACAGCTCATTAGAATCAGCACACATATGTACACATACACATGCATACTGATAGCACACACTTGTATACACTACAAACAAAACACGCAGGCAGATCTCTGTGAGTTCAAGGCTACCCTGGTCTACGTAGTGAGCTCC